>NC_084597.1:2142697-2220197 GCF_033807715.1 Cololabis saira | reverse complement strand
TTATATATCTATGGCCACTTCCGTCTGACAGGAAGTGATGTAACTCACTTGTTGCCCAGACTGCCACTTCCTCCTGACAGGAAGTGATGTAAGCACTTCCTCCTGACAGGAAGTGATGTAAGCACTTCCTCCTGACAGGAAGTGATGTAAGCACTTCCTCCTGACAGGAAGTGATGTCACTCACTTGTTGCCCAGGCTGTGGCTCTTGCGGTGGTTCGAGGGCGGGAAGTCGGAACAGGAAGTGGGCGTGGGAACCTGCAGCGAGGCGTCGGTCGGGCGGCGGCTCCACCTGCTGGAGGAGGAAACCGACGACACGTCTGGAAACAAAAGAGAGGAAAGACTTTCTCATCTGTGATGTCATCGGGGGGAAATACTAGAGGAAGTAGGAAAAAGAAGTAGACGAGGTACTGGAAAAGAAGAGGAAGTACAAGAGTAAGTGGGTAAAAAGAAGAGGAAGTAAGGGAAAGAAGAATAGGAAGTAAAAGAAAGAAGTAGAGGAAGTAAGAAGAAGAGGAAGTACAAGAGGAAGAACGAAAAAGAAGTGGAAGTACAAGAAGTAAGGAAAAAAGATGAGGAAGTAAAAGAAAAGTAGAGTAAGTAAGAAAAAGAACAAGTACAAGAGGAAGTAGGAAAAAGAAGTAAAGGACGTAGGAAAAGGAAATAAACATAAGAAAGACAATGAAGAAGAATGAAAAAGAAGAGGAAGTAAAAAAGAGGAAGTGGGAAAAAAGTAGAGGAAGTAAGAAGAAGAAGAAGAAGAAGAAGAAGAAGAAGAAGAAGAAGAAGAAGAAGAAGAAGAAGAAGAAGAAGAAGAAGAAGAAGAAGAATGGCAAGTACAAGAAAAATGGGGAAAGATGAGGATGTAGAGAAAGTAAGAAAAAGGAAGTAGGTAAAATAAGTACAGGAAGTAAGCAAAAGAAGAGAAACAAAAAAAGGAAGATGAGGAAGTAAGGGAAAGAAGTAGGGGAAATAAAAGAAAGATGTAGAGGAAGTAAGGGTGAAGTACGAGAAAGAAAAGGAAGTAAGAAAAATGGGAGGAAGAAAGAGAGGAAATAGGACAAATGAGTAGAGGAAGTAAGGGAAAGAAGTAGGGGAAGTAAAAAGAAGAGGAAGTACAAGAGGAAGTAGGAAAAAGAAGTAGAGGAAGTAAGAAAAAGGAAGTAGACAAAGTACTGGAAAAGAAGAGGAAGTAAAATAGGAAGTGGGTAAAAAAGAAGAGGAAGTAAGGGAAAGAAGGTGAGGAAGTAAAAGAAAGAAGTAGAGAAAGTGAAAGAATATGCAGGAGGAAAAGAAGGAGAGGGAGTGAGAAAGAAGAGTAAGTAAGAAAAAGAAGGAGTTAGATAAAGATGTAGAGGAAGTAGACAAGGAAGTAAACATAAGAAAGAGAATGAAGAATGAAAAAGAAGAGGAATTAGGAAAAAGAAGTAGATAAAGTAATGAAAAAGAAGAGGAAGTAAAAAAGAGGAAGTGGGAAAAAAGTAGAGGAAGTAAGAAGAAGAAGAAGAAGTAAGAAAAACAAGAACGGCAAGTAAAAGAAGAATGGGGAAAGATGAGGATGTAGAGGAAGTAAGAAAAAGGAAGTAGGTAAAATAAGTACAGGAAGTAAGCAAAATAAGAGAAACAAAAAAAGGAAAATGAGGAAGTAAGGGAAAGAAGATGAGGAAATAAAAGAAAGATGTAGAGGAAGTAAGGGTGAAGTACGAGAAAGAAAAGGAAGTAAGAAAAATGGGAGGAAGAAAGAGAGGAAATAGGACAAATGAGTAGAGGAAGTAAGAAGAAGAGGAAGTACAAGAGGAAGTAGGAAAAAGAAGTAGAGGAAGAAAGAAAAATAAGTGGAAGTAAGAAAAACAAGTAGAGGAAGTACAAGAAGTAAGGAAAAAAGATGAGGAAGTAAAAGAAAAGTAAAGGAAGTAAGAAAAATAACAAGTACAAGAGGAAGTAGGAAAAATAAGTAAAGGAAGTAGGAAAAGGAAGTAGAGGAAGAGTTTCTCACCCGCCAGGTCCTCCTTAGAGGAAGCGATGCGAGGGGAGCTGTTTCCTGGTTCGATCTTCAGAGACAACCTGGGAGACAAATAGATATAATATTATATACTAGGGGTGTAACGGTATTTGTATTCGTCCCGTCCCGTCACGGTACGGGGGTCACGGTTCGGTACACGCAGTCATACGGCGAATACGCCTGACTGAGTTAAAAAAAAAAAAAAAAAAAAAAATCAATCATCGTTTTTTTTTCCCTTATAAATATCAAAAGTCACGTTCCATTACAGACCTAAATGTGTGCTAGTCTGTGCATATCAATAAATATATGTGCAATTCATATATCATCATAAATTGTAGGCTGTAATAACGATAAAATGTTCTAATTCTTAATTTACAACTGTCCTGAACGCACCGGGGCCGTGAGCCAAAGCGGGTTGGCTGTAAAGCATGATTTATGGTTCTGCGTTAAATCGACGCAGAGCGTACGCCGTAGGGTACGGCGCAGTCTACGGCGAGGTTACGCGGCGACGCGCAACCTTCGCCGTAGGCGCTGCGTTGGTGTAACGCGGTACCATAAATCAGCCTTAACAGTCACAGTGAAGGAGATTAGCGCTAAAGTTTAAAAGAGGACTAAATTTGTACAAAGTTTTGAATGTTACCCTGTTTTCCACGTTACCTGGATTATTTTGGGTTATGGAAGAGGCGACTGCCATTGGTGAGTCAGTGTTACCTTCTTAAATAATTTCTTTATCAGAATGTGTCTTGACCAGCTGCCTGTAATGTGCTTGTGTTGTTAACGAGACCGCCGAGTCTATTCTCTGTTATAGAGCTCAGAAATGATGTTATAGACCGCTGTGTCTATATCTATCTAAATAGATTGTGTCATTTTAGACCAGTTATGTTTTTTTTGTATTTAAGCTGTATCAAAGATGGAACTGAGTCGGTCTGTGACTATCAGAGTTTTCAGAGCCATGTGATTGACAGCTGACAGGCTTGTGTGTGTGTGTGTGTGTGTGTGTGTGTGTGTGTGTGTGTGTGTGTGTGTGTGTGTGTGTGTGTGTGTGTGTGTGTGTGTGTGTATGTGTGTGTGTGTGTGTGTGTGTGTGTGTGTGTGTGTGTGTGTGTGTGTGACTTTACTCTGCTTTCTGCAGCATAGGTCTATAGGCTTGGCTCAATAAAAGTGAGAATAAATGTAGTTTGATGGTAGGATGTTGTTGAACGTTAAAATGACTATCATAAGGGCCCATGGAGAATGCTCCGCCCCCAGACGGCTCTGCCCATGTGCAGCAGTAGAGGAGCCCGGGTTCAAGTATTTATTAAAAGTGCACGAGCCTCGTTACAATGTCCCATCCCGCGCTCACATAAACCAGTCCGTGGTAAAATTAAAAACACTAATGCACAAGTTAAATGTTTTATTCTATTTATTTTACATTTTAATAAGAGATGCTTTTTAGTTTTGTAGCCAATTGAACAAACTTTAACTTTCAAATGCTATGATCAAAATAAAGGAAGAAAAAACTCGTCTTATACATTTGGGACTTTTTGTATTTTTTTTCTGTTGTACCGAACCCGTACCGAACCCGTACCGAACCCGTACCGAACCCGTACCGAACCGTGACCCCTGTACCGAGGTACGTACCGAACCGTGACTTGTGTGTACCGTGACACCCCTATTATATACATATACATATATATATATATATATATATATATATATATATATATATATATATACATATATATCCAGGGTGTGATTTTCCGGTGGGGATGGTGGGGATTTCCCCCTCTGGTTTACACGTCCAACCCTCTGCTGAATTATTTTTATCCTCAGTAGGGACAACATTTACCCCCCCACCCAAAGTATTTTCACCATTATAGTAGTTATTAAAAAGTAATAAAAACCAAAATACACAGAGTCCGTGTTCATTCTGCTTGTGTGTGATCTTGATACCGGGAGTGAGTCGCGCCCACAGGAAGAGGTTTTATTTTGAAAACCAACCAGATTTTCTTGCATTCCAAAAGTGCGACTTCCGTCCCGCCAAAATAAAAGATACAGTCAGTCAAATGAATGAAAAAATGAAAAGAATCTAGAAAAAGCATATCCTCATATTTTACAGGATCACAACCAAAAATCCAGAGAAGATGAAACAAGCTCTGACATTGCTGATTGCAGCTCCCATGTTTTCTGTTAAACTGATATCCAGAAAGAATAAAAAAAATATTAATTTTGTCTATTTTTTTTTATTTGGCACATGTAAAAACAATATTAGGAGAAAATATTTCTGCAAATGCAGTGGTTCAGTTCATGTTCAAAATAGGCCTAAGCCTACGTTATGTAGTTTAAGTGTAAAGATTTAGACAAGAAACAAGTTTTCATAGCATATACTGTTGGATGGTAATTTTTATATATATATATATATATATATATATATATATATATATATATATATATATATATATATATATATTCATGGGTTTCAGTCACGTGACATTTTTTGTTGTCAGCGCCATCTTGAGGACCGACCGAGGACCTTCACGTTGCGCAGCCAATATGACGTCTCACCTAATAACTCACTTAACTCCCGAAGAACAGCAACGGTATCTACAGAAAATTGACACTTTAGGTTTCGATCCGTATATAATAGCTAATCAATTACTGACTCCACTCCGGTCTGCCAAAAACCTGCCAGATTTGTCGTTTGCGGACATATATATCTACCTGGTCCACAATCTTTCTCCATACACCGGCGAAGCTCCAAGCCGTTTCCCAAATCCAACTCAGCCTGGATCATTTCTCCTCTGCTTTTTCCCCACATCTCAGTAATGATCTGACATGCTGACATGTTTGCTGCATTTAACACCACACGCCGCTCATTCCACGCTGTTTGCTGTTTGATTGCGTCACCACACGTAGTTATTAATGCCGCGTTCCATTTACCTCGGAAATCGGAACTGGGAAAGGCAGCCATCTTGGAATGGTAACTCGGGGGTGGTGAAGCTTCTCCCACTTTCCCAGTAGGAAATCCCACTTCGAGGGGCGTTCCAGTTGAAAATTCCCACTGGGAACTGGGAAATTCCGACTTCCGAGGACAAATGGAACGCGGCATTAATGTTGTTTTTTTCCCCACTTACAGGACCTTTTCTCTCCCTCCCGTCCGATGTTCCGGGACCTATATAATAATAGGATATTATTTATTTCTGCCACTTTATTGTGGTTTTTGTGGTGAAATGAGGAGGAATCATAGAGATAACTTCTCATTTCAACTAACTGGATCAGCCGTTCCTCATCATGACTGTTTCCTACAGCGCTTTAACCGGCTTTCAACACGAGTGAAAGGAAGAAAATAAAAGAACATTTAAATATCACAATATCCCACGGCCCACTTAAAGCACTGATAAAAGGTCAATCCCGTTTTTTTAGACTTATTGTTGTCGCATCCCACGGCACAACAGATAGACGGCATGTTGAAAGTCGGTCCTAAAGATGGCGCTGCGAGTACTGTGTGACGTCACATGATATCCATGAATATATATATATATATATATATATATATATATATATATATATATACATATATATATATATATATATATATATATATATATATATATATATATATATATATATATATAATAGGTTTATTCCCCGTAATCTCAGTGGGAACTAACTTGAAATTGTCGTCCTCCACGAACTTCTGCAGCTCCTCGATGTAGCGGACGGACATCAGATACTTCTGGACGTGAGGAAGAGTCGCCAGGTGATCTGGAACAGGAAGTAGGAACAGGAAGTGAGCGGAGGAAGAGGAAGTAGGAAAAAGAGGAAATGCTAGAGGAAGTAGGAAAAAAGTAAGCGAAAAAAGAAGTAAGAAAAAGAGGAAATACTAGAGGAAGTAAGAAAATAAATAGACAAACTAATGGCAAGAAGAACAGGAAGTACAAGAGGAAGTAAGGGAACAGGAAGTAGAGGAAGTAAGGGAACAGGAAGTAGAGGAAGTAAGGGAACAGGAAGTAGAGTAAACAGGAAGTGAGTAAACCGGAAGTGGTCCCACCGTAGCTGCAGGACGTCTGCAGGTCCGATACCAGACGCAGCAGGTTGTTCATCTGGTTGGTTCGTTGCTCCGTCTCTAAGATGCTTCCGGAGGACGGGTTGGCCGAGTCGATGTAGATCAGGTCCAGCAGGAAGATCCCTGAGAACCGGGTCAGAACCGGTTAGAACCAGAACCGGAACCAGACCAGAACCAGAACCAGAAACAGAACCAGAACCGTTAGAACCGGACCCGAACCGGGTTGGTAGTTTGATTCCAGCGGCTCTTTAGCGCCGCCCTAGCTATCATTATCTCTGCACTTTCTCAACATTTAAGCTGTGTCCCAATTCAGGTTCTGGTCCTTCAGGGCTGGATTTGAGGCCGATTACGTCACAGCGGCGCCGAAGGCTGTCCCGGTTGCAAGGCTCCTTCAAATGCAGCTTCTCTTCCCGCTGTTTGAAGGATGCAGGGATTAAAGCAAAAAAAAATCCAGGACGGAAAGTTTTCAGACCCCCCCCCCCCGGTGGTTTAAATTTAGTCATTTCAACCATCAGGGGGAAGGATAGGTTGCAAGTTTGGATTACAAGGTACAGTTAAGACCCATTGGCTTAGCAGTTAGTTATTTAGCAACGTGTAAGTACCTTTAGTGTAGAACATTTTAATGACTGATGGTCAATAACAAGTGAAGCCTCATTAAACTGAGCTGCAAAGGGAAGAAAAACAAGCACAAAAATACTGTAACGACCCCCCCATTCCCCCCTACTCCCTCACGGTGTTACCAACTTTAACATTAGTCACATTTAAACACACATCCATTTCCACAGGTGTTGTGATTGTAGCTGTTATACAACCTTTAAAAAAGAACAAGCAGTACACTTACACTTAGCTCCCAGGCTAACTAAGCTGGCTACCACCAAACTGCCCCTTTAACTCTCATTTAACTGCCCTGATTCCCCCTGATAGACACACCGGTGACAGCTACAAGGCTGTCCCGTCGTGGGGGGGTGAATGAATGAGGGGGTGAATGAATGAGGGGGTGAATGAATGAGGGGGTGAATGAATGAGGGGGTGAATGAATGAGGGGGTGAATGAATGAGGGGGTGAATGGATGAGGGGGTGAATGAATGAGGGGGTGAATGAATGAGGGGGTGAATGAATGAGGGGGTGAATGAATGAGGGGGTGAATGAATGAGGGGGTGAATGAATGAGGGGGTGAATGAATGAGGGGGTGAATGAATGAGGGGGTGAATGAATGAGGGGGTGAATGAATGAGGGGGTGAATGAATGAGGGGGTGAATGGATGAGGGGGTGAATGAATGAGGGGGTGAATGAATGAGGGGGTGAATGAATGAGGGGGTGAATGGATGAGGGGGTGAATGAATGAGGGGGTGAATGAATGAGGGGGTGAATGAATGAGGGGGTGAATGAATGAGGGGGTGAATGAATGAGGGGGTGAATGGATGAGGGGGTGAATGAATGAGGGGGTGAATGAATGAGGGGGTGAATGAATGAGGGGGTGAATGAATGAGGGGGTGAATGGATGAGGGGGTGAATGAATGAGGGGGTGAATGAATGAGGGGGTGAATGAATGAGGGGGTGAATGAATGAGGGGGTGAATGAATGAGGGGGTGAATGAATGAGGGGGTGAATGAATGAGGGGGTGAATGAATGAGGGGGTGAATGGATGAGGGGGTGAATGAATGAGGGGGTGAATGAATGAGGGGGTGAATGAATGAGGGGGTGAATGAATGAGGGGGTGAATGAATGAGGGGGTGAATGAATGAGGGGGTGAATGAATGAGGGGGTGAATGGATGAGGGGGTGAATGAATGAGGGGGTGAATGAATGAGGGGGTGAATGAATGAGGGGGTGAATGAATGAGGGGGTGAATGAATGAGGGGGTGAATGAATGAGGGGGTGAATGAATGAGGGGGTGAATGGATGAGGGGGTGAATGAATGAGGGGGTGAATGAATGAGGGGGTGAATGAATGAGGGGGTGAATGAACGAGGGGGTGAATGAATGAGGGGGTGAATGAATGAGGGGGTGAATGAATGAGGGGGTGAATAAACAGGAATATCCCTCTCCATCGTGGCGGAGCTGGCGCCGAGCCTGAAGCTGCTGTCACGCAACCACTGACATTGCTGAATAATCTCTCGAATATAACCCAGCTGGAACTTAAAAACAACATTTTAAAAAGATATTTAAAAAAATAAAATAAAAACATACAACAAATACCAGTTTGGGGTCGAGAAACAGCCGAAACCGGCGACGGTGGGAACATTTTTCGCGGCAGATGCGCATGTAAGCCTGATTTATGGTTCCGCGTTAAATCGACGGCGTAGGCTACGGCGTAGGGTACGCGGCGACGCGCACCGTTACGCCGCGTACCCTACGCCGTAGGCTATTAGGTGTCAGGTTACGTGCATCTAAAACCAGAGGAGAACTTTACTGTGTGTGCACAGCAAACAGCTGATTGACTGCAGTGGGCGCCGTTCGACAAGTCACCGCGGCGCTACAGACACCCCGGTATTTTTTGTCGGATTTGCGCTGATCTCATAAAAAAATATCCCAAAAAAATCCCCAGGACGGAAATCCGTACCCAGTACGGAGAACTTTAATCCCTGAGGATGCATCGTTGTTTCCTCCACCACCATATCCCAACATTCATTGCGCACAGTCAGAAAAATATTTATTTCCAGAAAAATATTTTCAGATTTAAATTTTTTTCAGAAAAATATATTATTTCCGCCGGCGGACACGCCTCTCTACCTCCTCCAACAAAATTAAAAAAAAAAAAAAAAAAACCCCAACAACTTCTGGCTCCTTTTCTTTCTTTTTCTTTCTTTCTTTCTTTCTTTCTTTCTTTCTTTCTTTCTTTCTTTCTTTCTTTCTTTCTTTCTTTCTTTCTTTCTTTCTTTCTTTCTTTCTTTCTTTCTTTCTTTCTTTCTTTCTTTCTTTCTTTCACCAGGAAATCCCCCACTAGACCGTCTCATTTCACCAGCGTCCGTCCAGCCTTCCGTACGGCCTTCAGGTCTTCCAAGGCGTGGCCTACGAACACCCTGAATTGGGACACAGCTATGGACTTTTTTTTTAGTTTTAGGGAAGTGGGGGCGGGGCTTAGCGAGGAGGGGCGGGGCTTAGTGAGGAGGGGGCGGGGCTTACCGAGGTAGGGGATGCAGGGCTCCATCTTCACCGAGCCGATGTATTCCCGCATGCGGATGTAGTTTTCCTCCTTGGACGTCAGGAAGTCGAGCTTCTCAAACGTAGCCTTGTCCCTCCGGCTGATGAGCTGCGGAAAAGTTCGGATTAGCTGTGGAAAAGTTTGGATTAGCTGCGGAAAAGTTCGGATTAGCTGCGGAAAAATTCGGATTAGCTACGGAAAAGTTCGGATTAGCTAGGGAAAAATTCGGATTAGCTAGGGAAAAGTTCGTAATCAGCTACGGCAAAGTTCGTAATCAGCTACGGCAAAGTTCGTAATCAGCTACGGCAAAGTTCGTAATCAGCTACGGCAAAGTTCGTAATCAGCTCCGGCAAAGTTCGGATCAACTACGGCAAAGTTCGTAATCAGCTACGGCAAAGTTCGGATCAACTACGGCAAAGTTCGGATCAACTACGGCAAAGTTCGTAATCAGTTACGGCAAAGTTCGTAATCAGCTACGGCAAAGTTCGTAATCAGCTACGGCAAATTTCGTAATCAGCTACGGCAAAGTTCGTAATCAGCTACGGCAAAGTTCGTAATCAGCTACGGTAAAGTTCGTAATCAGCTACGGCAAAGTTCGTAATCAGTTACGGCAAAGTTCGTAATCAGTTACGGCAAAGTTCGTAATCAGCTACGGCAAAGTTCGTAATCAGCTACGGCAAAGTTCGTAATCAGCTACGGAAAAGTTCGTAATCAGCTACGGCAAAGTTCGTAATCAGCTACGGCAAAGTTCGTAATCAGCTACGGCAAAGTTCGTAATCAGTTACGGCAAAGTTCGTAACTGATCAGCTACGGAAAAGTTCGTAATCAGCTACGGCAAAGTTCGTAATCAGCTACGGAAAAGTTCGTAATCAGCTACGGCAAAGTTCGTAATCAGCTACGGAAAAGTTCGTAATCAGCTACGGAAAAAGTTCGTAATCAGCTACGGCAAAGTTCGTAATCAGCTACGGCAAAGGTCGTAATCAGTTACGGCAAAGTTCGTAATCAGCTACGGCAAAGTTCGTAATCAGTTACGGCAAAGTTCGTAACTGATCAGCTACGGAAAAGTTCGTAATCAGCTACGGCGAAGTTCGTAATCAGCTACGGCAAAGTTCGTAATCAGTTACGGCAAAGTTCGTAATCAGCTACGGCAAAGTTCGTAATCAGTTACGGCAAAGTTCGTAACTGATCAGCTACGGCAAAGTTCGTAATCAGCTACGGCAAAGTTCGTAATCAGCTAAGGCAAAGTTCGTAATCAGCTACGGAAAAGTTCGTAATCAGCTACAGCAAAGTTCGTAATCAGCTACGGCAAAGTTCGGATCAACTACGGCAAAGTTCGGATCAACTACGGCAAAGTTCGTAATCAGTTACGGCAAAGTTCGTAATCAGCTACGGCAAAGTTCGTAATCAGCTACGGCAAAGTTCGTAATCAGCTACGGCAAAGTTCGTAATCAGCTAAGGCAAAGTTCGTAATCAGCTACGGCAAAGTTCGTAATCAGCTAAGGCAAAGTTCGTAATCAGTTACGGCAAAGTTCGTAATCAGCTACGGCAAAGTTCGTAATCAGCTACGGAAAAGTTCGTAATCAGCTACGGCAAAGTTCGTAATCAGCTACGGAAAAGTTCGTAATCAGCTAAGGCAAAGTTCGTAATCAGCTACGGCAAAGTTCGTAATCAGCTACGGAAAAGTTCGTAATCAGCTACGGCAAAGTTCGTAATCAGCTACGGCAAAGTTCGTAATCAGCTAAGTCAAAGTTCGTAATCAGCTACGGAAAAGTTCGTAATCAGCTACGGCAAAGTTCGTAACCAGCTACGGCAAAGTTTGTAATCAGCTAAGGCAAAGTTCGTAATCAGCTACGGCAAAGTTCGTAATCAGCTACGGCAAAGTTCGTAATCAGCTACGGCAAAGTTCGTAATCAGTTACGGCAAAGTTCGTAATCAGCTACGGCAAAGTTCGTAATCAGCTACGGCAAAGTTCGGATCAGCTACGGCAAAGTTCGTAATCAGCTACGACAAAGTTCGGATCAGCTACGGCAAAGTTCGGATCAACTACGGCAAAGTTCGGATCAACTACGGCAAAGTTCGGATCAACTACGGCAAAGTTCGTAATCAGCTACGGCAAAGTTCGTAATCAGCTAAGGCAAAGTTCGTAATCAGTTACGGCAAAGTTCGTAATCAGCTACGGCAAAGTTCGTAATCAGCTACGGCAAAGTTCGTAATCAGCTAAGGCAAAGTTCGTAATCAGCTACGGCAAAGTTCGTAATCAGCTAAGGCAAAGTTCGTAATCAGCTACGGCAAAGTTCCAAATCAGCTACGGAAAAGTTCGTAATCAGCTACGGCAAAGTTCGTAATCAGCTACGGCAAAGTTCGTAATCAGCTACGGAAAAGTTCGTAATCAGCTACGGCAAAGTTCGTAATCAGCTACGGCAAAGTTCGTAATCAGCTACGGCAAAGTTCGTAATCAGTTACGGCAAAGTTCGTAACTGATCAGCTACGGAAAAGTTCGTAATCAGCTACGGCAAAGTTCGTAATCAGCTACGGCAAAGTTCGTAATCAGCTACGGCAAAGTTCGTAATCAGCTAAGTCAAAGTTCGTAATCAGCTACGGAAAAGTTCGTAATCAGCTACGGCAAAGTTCGTAATCAGCTACGGCAAAGTTCGTAATCAGCTACGGCAAAGTTCGTAATCAGCTACGGAAAAGTTCGTAATCAGCTACGGCAAAGTTCGTAATCAGCTACGGCAAAGTTCGTAATCAGCTACGGAAAAGTTCGTAATCAGCTACGGCAAAGTTCGTAATCAGCTACGGCAAAGTTCGTAATCAGCTACGGCAAAGTTCGTAATCAGTTACGGCAAAGTTCGTAACTGATCAGCTACGGAAAAGTTCGTAATCAGCTACGGCAAAGTTCGTAATCAGCTACGGCAAAGTTCGTAATCAGCTAAGTCAAAGTTCGTAATCAGCTACGGAAAAGTTCGTAATCAGCTACGGCAAAGTTCGTAATCAGCTACGGCAAAGTTCGTAATCAGCTACGGCAAAGTTCGTAATCAGCTACGGAAAAGTTCGTAATCAGCTACGGCAAAGTTCGTAATCAGCTACGGCAAAGTTCGTAATCAGCTACGGAAAAGTTCGTAATCAGCTACGGCAAAGTTCGTAATCAGCTACGGCAAAGTTCGTAATCAGCTACGGCAAAGTTCGTAATCAGTTACGGCAAAGTTCGTAACTGATCAGCTACGGAAAAGTTCGTAATCAGCTACGGCAAAGTTCGTAATCAGCTACGGCAAAGTTCGTAATCAGCTACGGCAAAGTTCGTAATCAGCTACGGCAAAGTTCGTAATCAGTTACGGCAAAGTTCGGATCAACTACGGCAAAGTTTGGGCTTGAAAATGTCTTGCCCTACGAGGTTTGTACATACTACTAGATTTATGTGTGCATACTATAATTCTGAGTACATACTACTTTAATTCCGAGTGCATACTACTAGATTTATACATAATACTTGATTAGATTATTAAATTAAATTATTGTTCCTGGTTTAACCTCTAATCCTCCGACTGATTTCTCGGTTTAACCAGTTTAACCTCTAATCCTGTAACGGTTTCTTACCCCCCAGGTTTAACCTCTAATCCTGTAACGGTTTCTTACCCCCCAGGTCTTGGTGAGCCTGAAGATCGGAGCGCTCTGCAGCGCCGACACGACCGACACCAGCGAGTGCAGATTGTTCAGATCCAGAAGTTTCTGCAGAAACAAATAATGAAACAAGTAAAAGTAAAATAAGTAAAATAAGAATAAATAACTAAAGTAAAACGAGACAAACGGGGGAAACTTCACCTTGGCTATTTTGACGAAGTGGCTCAGAATCGCAGCTCGGATCTTCAGAGTTTTGGCCGTTAAGATCTCCCTCACCAGCCAGAAGCTCACCTGAAAAACCAGTTAAAAAACGGTTACACGTTACCTGAAAAACCAGTTAAAAAACGGTTACACGTTACCTGAAAAACCAGTTAAAAAACAAGACGGTTACCTGAAAAGCCAGTTACAAAACGGTTACACGTTACCTGAAAACGAGTTAAAAAACACTTAACTGAAAAAGCACGAATAAACGTACGAAAAAATGCACAAACGCATGAAAAAACGCACACACGCACACACGAAAAAATGCAGGAAAAAAACGTAGAGAAAAAAGCCGAAATGTCAATGAAAAAAGTTGAAATGTCGAGAAAAAAGTCAAAATGTTGAAGAAAAAAGTTGAAATGTTGAAGAAAAAGTCAAAATTTTGAGAAAAAAAGTTGAAATGTCGAGAAAAAAAGTCAAAATGTTAAGATTAAAAAGGAAAGGAAAAAGAAAAAAGAAAAAAATGGAAAAAGGAGAAAAAAAGAAAAAAAGAAGAAAAAAAGGAGAAAAAAAGAAGGAATTGAGTCCAAATTTTGAGAAAAAAGCCAAAATGTCGAAAACGCATGAATAAACGCACAAAAACGTTACCTGAAAACTAGTATTGTTACCTGAATACTACTTGCTTGTGCATACTTGATTTGTGTATACTTGATTTGTGCATACTACTTGTTATGTGCATACTACTTGATTTATGCATACTTGATTCATGCATACTTGATTTGTGCATACTACTTGTTATGTGCATACTACTTGATTTATGCATACTTGATTCATGCATACTTGATTTGTGCATACTACTTGTTATGTGCATACTACTTGATTTATGCATACTTGATTCATGCATACTTGATTTGTGCATACTACTTGTTATGTGCATACTACTTGATTTATGCATACTTGATTTGTGCATACTACTAGATTTGTGCATACTACTTGATTTATGCATACTTGGTTTGTGCATACTACTTGATTTGTGCATACTACTTGATTTATGCATACTTGATTTGTGCATACTACTAGATTTGTGCATACTACTTGATTTATGCATACTTGATTTGTGCATACTACTTGATTTATGCATACTACTTGATTTGTGCATACTTGATTTGTGCATACTACTTGTTATGTGCATACTACTTGATTTATGCATACTTGATTCGTGCATACTACTTGATTTGTGCATACTACTTGATTTGTGCATTCTACTTGATTTGTGCATACTAGATTTATGCATACTAGATTTGTGCATACTAGATTTGTGCATACTAGATTTATGCATACTAGATTTGTGCATACTAGATTTGTGCATACTAGATTTATGCATACTAGATTTGTGCATACTAGATTTGTGCATACTACTTGATTCGTCTTCACTAACGCTTTAAGGAGGTTGAAACCCTTTTTTTATTTCCTGCTGTTTCAGTAAATCCCCCACAATGCAATGCAACCTTTACTTCTGGCATGTCCTTTGTGTCCGTCTTCAGGTACTACAGTAGGTACTAGTATGTACTACAGTATGTATTACTTGGTACCTGGTTAGTAGGTAGTATTAACTACAGTATGTACTACAGTAGGTACTATTATGTACTACAGTAGGTACTAGTATGTACTACAGTAGGTACTAGTATGTACTACAGTAGGTACTAGTATGTACTACAGTATGTATTACTTGGTACCTGGTTAGTAGGTAGTATTAACTACAGTATGTACTACAGTAGGTACTATTATGTACTACAGTAGGTACTAGTATGTACTACAGTAGGTACTAGTATGTACTACAGTAGGTACTAGTATGTACTACAGTATGTACTTGTACCTGGTTGAAGCGCCGTGTAAACGCCACCACGTTGGGCGCGAGGCTGTGCTTCTCCTTCCCGTTCCACCCGCAGCTCGTTAGCTCCTGAAACCAGACAAAACACATTAGTACATACTACTGGGTTAGTACATACTAGATTAGTACATACTAGATTAGTACATACTACTGGGTTAGTACATACTAGATTAGTACGTACTAGATTAGTACATACTAGATTAGTACATACTACTGGGTTAGTACATACTAGATTAGTACATACTACTGGGTTAGTACGTACTAGATTAGTACATACTAGATTAGTACATACTACTAGATTAGTACATACTAGATTAGTACATACTAGATTAGTACATACTAGATTAGTACATACTACTGGGTTAGTACATACTAGATTACTACATACTAGATTAGTACGTACTACTGGGTTAGTACATACTAGATTAGTACATACTACTGGGTTAGTACATACTGGCTTAGTACATACTACTGGATTAGTACATACTAGATTAGTACATACTAGATTAGTACATACTACTGGGTTAGTACATACTAGATTAGTACATACTAGATTAGTACATACTAGATTACTACATACTAGATTAGTACATACTACTGGGTTAGTACATACTAGATTAGTACATACTACTGGGTTAGTACATACTAGATTAGTACATACTACTGGGTTAGTACATACTAGATTAGTACATACTACTAGGTTAGTACGTACTAGATTAGTACATACTACTAGATACTACTATTAGTATGTACTACGTACTAATGAGACACGATTAAAAGATAAAAGAAAACAGCTGTTTGTTTAGTTATTTGTATTTATATATATATATATATATATATATATATAAAATATTAAATATTAACAAAGAAAGTTGTAGGAGCCATTATTTGTCTGTTGTGTTTATTTTAAGTTGTCACTCGGTGTTAGTTCAGACGGGGGTTTGGGTCACCGTCATGACCGGTACAACTGGTATTTAGGCCCAGGTTTACTGGGCACCTTTTCTACCAGCCAGAACCATCACAATCATTCAGATCACTCCATAAACATACTATAAACATGCTTTAAATTAACAGTAACGATAATAATGGGAACTTCATTCATTCATTCACTCATCCATCAGCTGAGCGTGTCACCCAGGAAAGTCGCTATAAAAGTCTCACCTCGGGATGAATCGCTCTGAAAACCGGCGCGTCTATCAGCGTGATCTGGCTCTGAAATAAGACATGACATATATGACATATATATATATATACATGTATATATATATATTTATTTGTGAATGATTTCTCCTAAATATTTAGTAATAACCAGGAAAAGCCGCCCAAATCTATCATTTTCAGCCTGAAATTTGCCCAACCTGGCAACACAAATTTAGGAAGATTCTCCACAAAATGATGAAATAAACTTTTTTAATGATTAAGATTCTAAAATTTAAGTTTAAATTTAACCCTTGGATCAAGATTTAAGACTTTTTAAGACCATTTTCAAACTAAATTTAGGTTGAGGTTGCCAGATCTGGCAGATTCCAGCCCAAATGTGAAAAGAGGAGGGGGGGAAAATATATAAAAATTAAGCTTTTTATACGTATAAAAAGAAGAGAAAGAGAGGAAAGGAAATATGAAAAAAAGAGGAAAAAAGGAAAAAAGGAGAGGAAAACATATTTTAAAAAGAAGCTTTTTATACGTATAAAAAAAGAGAAAAAAAGAAGAAAAAAATGAAAGAGGGAAAAAAGAAAAAAGAGAGTAAAAAATATGAAGCTTTTTATATGTATAAAAAAAAGAGAAAAAAAGAAAAAAAAGATGAAAAAAGATTTAAAAAAAAGACCATTTTCAAAGAAGATTCCAGCCCAAATATAACATCAGTGAGTTTATCGTGTTTATGTTTCTACTTTTTTAACTTTTTGGTGAATCATTTCTCCTAAATATTTAGTAAAAAAACAGATTGGATCGAGATTTAAGACAAATTAAGACGTTTACGGTTTCAAAAAAGTAATAAAAAGAACTCACGGCGAACTCCTCGGGCGTCACGCGGAGCACGTCGAAGACGACGGCGTCGTAGCTCTTAGCCGCGTTAGCATCGTAGCTCTTAGAGCCGTAGCCGAGTCCGTCCAGCGAGTCCGAGCTGCTGCTAGCCTGACGGACGCAAGACGCAGCCGTCAGAAATAAATACATAAATAAATAAAATAATAAAAATAAAAATAGGGCTTGGTCACCAAGGTGCATTCTGGGTTGCGGCGGCCATTTTGGCAGCCTCGTGAGTGTAAACAAACAGCAGTGTGGTAGCACGGAACGCAGAAAAAACAACACGGCAACGGTTACCATGGTTACCATGGTTACCATGGTTACAGAATAACCCACAACACAGCAACGGGTTACCATGGTTACCATGGTTACAGAATAACCCACAACACAGCAACGGGTTACCATGGTTACCAGTGTGGGCGCCATGGGCGGGCACCAGGGGGCAGTGCCCGCTTACTTCAGTCACTGGGCCCCCTCACTTTTCTTCTTTGCCGGTAAACAAATTTCCCGAAAGCGAACTATTGCGAACCAAAGAGAGATTGCGGACGTGAGCTGAGTGTGTCCTGTGTGTTTTCCTCTAAAGCCTTTTTCACATAGAGGGCGCACAGCGGCGTCTCTGTGTACCGTGTATGTGCTGCCTCCTCGCAAGTGTGCAGGGTCTGCAGCCGAGGTCGGCGCCGCGCACCGGGGCGTCTCTGTGAGGAGCTGTGGGATGAGACTCTTTTAACAATAAAATGTTCATTTAAAATAAAATATAGCATTTCCATGCCTCATATCAGGATCAATTGAATCATTTATCAATATATGAAACTTTTTTTCGGTCGCCAAGCAACCTGCAACAAATATGTTCAGGGGTCTCCAACTCCGGTCCTGGATCCACCCATCCAGCATGTTTTAGGAGTTTCCCTGCATGAACACACCTGATTCTAATCAAGGGTCGTCATTAACTTGTCATCAAGGTCTGGACAGTTCTGTTGTTGACACAGCTCCTTGTATCACGGTGCTGAAGCAGGAAACATCTAAAACATGCAGGACCAGAGTTGGAGACCCATGCGCGCCCTGCTTTGCTCCGAGTCTGCGCCCACTCGCCGCCGACTCTGCTCCACCTGCGCCGAGTCTGCGCTGAGTCTGCGCCACCCCGTTCTATATGAAAAAGCCCTCAGAGGACTGACACTGAGTCTTTTTTAGACATTTTGTTCACATTTTCACTGTCAACTGCGGATTCTGGTGTTTTCCTCTTTGCAGCAAGTTTAAACAAATCCTCCTCCATTACAGTATCCTCCTCTCCATCCAACACAGACTCAGCCTCAGACTCTGCAATCTCGCTCTACACCGGTCGCTTCGCTCTGCACAAAAACCTGCGCCCCACTTTGCGCTTCGCCCGGCGCCCGGCGCAGCAGAGCCGGCTGTCAGCTCTGACAGCCGGCTCTGCTGCCTGGCGTTCCCCCGCTCTGTCGGGGCATGAACGGATCAACTTGATATATTGAAAACATGTATGTGACCTCGTTGGCTCCGCCAGGTGATGACATCAAGACGACCAAGCCCTATTTAAAAAAGAGACCCCGCCCCCTGACCCAGAAGCCCCGCCCCCTGACCCAGAAGCCCCGCCCTCTCTTACCTCGGTTGCGAGCGAGTCGACGCTAGCGCAGTCCGAGAGCCCGTTCCTGCGATACATGCTAGCTAGCGTCGCTAGCTGGGGGGGAGGGGCTTTAACGACGGGGGCGGGGCTTCAGGGGGCGGGGCTCCGCTCACCCATGCCTGGAGAGAGAGAGAGAGAGAGAGAGAAAGAGAGGACGAGATGCTTTAGCCTTTCTAGCAGTTGTTGGTCTCCATGGAAACACCTTAACTCCGCCTTCAAATTTTTGCAAATCAAAATTTCTGTTCATAAAACCAAACACCTGGAACCGGGATAAATATATATGTATATATATGTATATATATATATATATATATATATATATATATATATATATATATATATATATATATATATATTTATTATATACATATAAATACACATTATATACATGTATACTGTACATTGTTCCTGTAATGACCAAAATAGCTAAAATCATTCCTGTATTTAAATCTGTTGACAAAAATGACAATTATCAATTATGACAATTTTTTATGAAAATTATCGGCCCATATCAATACTACCTACATTCTCCAAAATACTGGAGAGAGTTGTTTTCAATAGAGAGTGATTATCTTAATAAATTAAATATAATTACACCCTCTCAGTTAGGGGTGGGCAAAAATATCGATATGGCAATAATTCCAGCTGATTCAATATCGATATTCAAAATTTGAATATCGATTTTAATTTTTTATTTTAATTTTTTTTCCAATATTTTTTATCCCCGATCTTTTTCCCATTACATCACCCAGTGCTCCTACCTAAGTGACAGTCCTGGGCATTGCCACTCTCTACCAACCCCGGGAGGGCCCTGCACTGAGCTCAGGTTTTATTTCACGTTTTATTTCATTTTATAATTTATTTTTTATATAACACAAATGCCTGTCCTTAAAAAATGAAAAATAATGGACAGAGGTTTATTTATTTATGGATTAATATCTATACTGACTGATCACTGTGCCTGTCCTTGGTTTTAGTTCCATCTTTCTGGTGTTTATTATCATTTGCCACATAATTAAAGCAACCTCATACTAAATTTAATGTTAATTTCATATGATGTAAATAATATGAAAAACATATACAAATATGTTGTAACTTTAGCTTGTATAGTTATAATAAAACATTGTTTTGACTCAGTTTGTCCCATGAATTGTCACTATAATCCGATGAACGTGCAACTGGGATTTTAAGATCCATCACTATCATCTGATGTACAAATATACAACTTGGATTTTAAGATGTGTAATGCATTTTTAAATTTTTCGGTGAACTATGTAGAATATAATAATCGGGATATCGCATAATCGGGATATCGCAATGTGTATCGTATCGTGGCTCAAGTATCGTGTAGGGCTGCAACGATTCGTTGACGTTGTCGCCAGACGTGTTTTTCCAACGGAGTGAGGCGTCTCACTTCAATACAATCTCTCCCGA
Organism: Cololabis saira; assembly: GCF_033807715.1. Classification (NCBI taxonomy): domain Eukaryota; kingdom Metazoa; phylum Chordata; class Actinopteri; order Beloniformes; family Belonidae; genus Cololabis; species Cololabis saira. The sequence goes on along the minus strand of NC_084597.1, from coordinate 2,200,205 downwards.
GAGTCGCGCATGCGCGCTAGCGTCTCTGCCGAGCGGTAGCGGGTAAACAATAATGACGGCGTCCCGTCCTGTAGCTGCTGCACGTAACAAAACTTCTAAAGTTTTTGAGCCTTTTAGCCTCGATACGGTAAATAAAAAGATACTAGCAAGGTTTGCAAAGCAGACCTTGCTCATCACGGGAGCACTTTGGTAATGCACAAGCATTTGAAGAGAAAGCACGTCGGGTCTGGGTGACGAGTTTCAACAAATGATACACCAGTTCAACCCAGAGAACGTCCTGCCGTCCAGAACCGATTTCACCCACTTGATACAGAAAAAATATGAGAGGTTTTATTTTATTTTTTATATAACACATTTGCCTGTTCTTAAAAAATGAAAAATAATGGACAGAGGTTTATTTATTCATGGTTTATGTCTAACTGATCACTGTGCCTGTCCTTGGTCTTAAACAGGACATTTTATTAACTTTTTGTATGAACAGCGGCAAAGTTGAATAAAATATCTACAGGACTGTCTCAGAAAATTTGAATATTGTGTTTATTTCTTTATTGTAATGCAATTAAAACAACAAAAATGTCATACATTCTGGATTCATTATTATTATTAATAATAATAATAATAATAATAATAATAATAATAATAATAATAATAATAATAATAATAATAATAATAATAATAATGAATTTAATTTATAATGCACTTTCCATTCGGAAATCTCAAAGTGCTTACAAGAAAAAAAAAAACATTCAGATCATTATTCATTCATTCATTCATTCATTATCTATACCCGCTTTATCCCTTGCGGGGTCACGGGGGTCTGCTGGAGCCTATCCCAGCTCATTTCAGGTGAGAGGCAGGAGTTACACCCTGGACAGGTCACCAGTCCATCACAGGGCCACTTATCATTACATCATCACAAATCAACTGAAATATTTCAAGCCTTTTATTATTTTAATATTGCTGTTATGGTTTACAGTTTAAGATTAAGATTCCCAGAATATTTTAATTTTTTGAGATAGGATATTTGAGTTTTCTTAAGCTGTAAGCCATGATCAGCAATATTAAAATAATAAAAGGCTTGTAATATTTCAGTTGATTTGTAATGAATCCAGAATGGATGATATTTTTGCATTACAGAAAATAAAGGATTTTATCACAATATTCTAGTTTTCTGAGACAGTCCTGTATTTTTCATTGAAGTTCCATCTTTCTCGTGTTTATTATCATTTGCCACATAATTAAAGCGACATACTAAATTTAAGAAAAAATTACTAATTATCCGATTAGTCGACTAATCGTTTCAATAGTCGGTGACTAGTCGACTATTAAAATAGTTGTTAGTTGCAGCCCTAGTATCGTGATGCGTATCGTATCGTGAGGTCCTTCCCAATACCCACCCCTACTCTCAGTAGGGATTCAGGAACAAAAGCACGACCTGAACTTGATCTCCTCGAGGGTAAACGATGCATTAGATAAAGGTGAATATGGCGTTGGTGTTTCCTCTCTAAGGCCTTTAATACCATCAATCAGAACATACTGATTAATACATTGACCCACTACCGGATCAGAGGCTCAGCTCTTAAATGGTTCACTAGTTACCTTTCTCAGAGACAACAATATGTACAAATCCATGACAACAAATATCAATAAACAGGAATCCAGCAGAAACTGTAAGTGGAGCGGCCATTACTGCGGCGGCGGCTCCTGCCAGGCTCTTCATGGATCTGTATTTCAGCGCTTTTGAATGAAAGGGTCCCCCTTGTGCCAGACCGTACGGATTACAGAGATTTCCTGGGCGTGAACGAGGACCAAGGTGTTCCCAGAGGTGGAAACAAAACATCCACAGAAAGGACTTGGTCCCAAATGAAAACAGTACGGTCAATACGGTCAAAGCCCTTCAATCAGAGACCTGGAATTGAGGTTTTTTTTGGTCATCGGACGCGATCAATAAAATATTCTTGGATACCTAAAATAAAACAAAGCATAAACAGGTGTTGTTTTTTTTAATCACGTAGCCTTTCCATAAAGATTCAATGTCGCGCTGCTAGCTTGCTAACATCAGCACACGTAGCGTATGCTATATTACAGTGTTTAATCATACACTCCCTTATCTCCCTATTTCTTTATTCTTTCCTGCTTATCGCTCAAACCAGGGCTGGGCGATATATCGAGATTTTATTATATATCGATATATTTTCAAACGCGATATGGTAAGAGACAATATCGTTTATATCGATTTATTAATTTTTTTTTTTTTTATGATTTTGATATAGCTTATTTGTGACAAATTGACTTGAATGTTTTATTTGAGATTGTCACAAATGTTTTGTTATTTGCACAACTGTCAACCTCAGTGGAAAAGTCTGCCTGTTACTGTCTACATTGTATTAATTGCAGTGTATTTTAATTTAATTGTTATGCAGGAAAGGGATATTTGTTTTATTTTATTCAAGAAGCATTTTTATTCTATATATGCAGGCAGTTTATTTTTATTTCATTTGTTTTATACATTTTGATATTGTGCAGACCTCTGTTAATAAAGGAACCTGTGTGACATTTGGCACGAGGCTTTGTATTAAAACTGACTGTTTTTTTAAGGGTTTGCCTCAGAAAAAAATGAAGCTAACAGAGATGCTAACAGAGATGCTAACAGAGATGCTAACAGAGATGCTATGCTATAATGCTTTGGGGGAAACCCCAATTATGGCACAGAAAAAATATGGATATATATCGAGTATCAACATTCAGCTAGAAAATATCGAGATATGACTTTTGGTCCATATGGCCCAGCCCTAAATGAACATCAGCATTAATTTAAGATACTTTCATTAGTTATGGGAGGACTGTCTAACATCATCAATCCAGCTATAATGATGCTGTAAAGCGTCAGGTTACAATAACAGCATCATGATTGATTGACACCTGTCACCGCAGCAATGGCGGCACACACAAACCGGTCGCCGGATTCGTGTATAGACACATCAAATATGAGGTTCCTCAGGGTTCTATTTTGGGGCCATTGCTCTTTATTATTTATATAAATTATCTATGGTCAACTGCTCAAAGGTCTTCCAAAAAAATCATTTTTGCTGATTGTTCGGTAACCGAAATTGTTCGGCCGAAAATGGCAAAAAAACACTTTGGGTGTTCGGTGGAATAAGTGGGGAAAAAACGAACAATTAATAACGGCGTTGTAAAATAAGGAAATAAGCTGGCCGTTCCCGTACCGTAACGTTGCGCATTACATAAATCGTTGGCCAACCAAAAAGTAACCACATAAGAATTTACCAACATTCACCAGGAGGTGGAACCAAAACAACATAATGCTGGAAATTAAAAAATGTTCAGTTTTTTATGTTCAATAAATATTTTCTACCTTGTAATTTTGTAAAAGATTTTTTTCTTTGAAAAGCCTAAATCAAATGTATTTGATTTATGCAATGGTGAAAAAAATTGGCAAAATAAATGAAAAACTGCTGAAGAACCATGTTCAGTATTGTTCGGTATTCGGCCAATTGTTTATTATTATTTTCGGTTTCAATTTCGGCCACAAATTTTCATTTCGGTGCATCACTAGTTTTTATATCACATAACAACATTCATGAACTCCAAGACCTCCTTAACAATGAGCTCTCTAAGGTGGACATTTGGTTTAAAGTAAATACATTCTCTCTTAATATTAAGAAAATTAATTATATATTATTTTGTTCCAATAAAAAACGAATAAATATGGAAAATTTGGCCTTTCAGATCGTAATAAATGATGAAGAAATAAAGAGAGTAAACTCTAAAAAGTTCCTCGGGGTCGTCATTGACGACTGTCTAAACTTTAAATGTCATAAAGATCAACGATGTGGAAAAACTATCTAAATATGTCGGTGTGTTTTTCAAACTGAGACACTGATTCCACGCTCTGCCCTTCTCACTCTTTATAAAACTTTGTTTTAACCTCATTTAAATTACTGTAATATTATTTGGTGTAATAGTTATCCTAGTCATCTAAAAGAAAATTCAAAGTTTTACAAAAAAAAATTATCCGTGCATCTCCTGGACTGAATTTAATTCCCCTACTCCCACCTGTTTGCCCACTATGGTATTCTTACTATGGTACTATGGTATTCTTACTATGGTACTATGGTATTCTTACTATGGTACTATGGTACTATGGTATTCTTACTATGGTACTATGGTATTCTTCACCTCAAAGAATAGAACTACTTCCATAATGTGTGTATAATATATCAGGTGGTCTCAGGTTTGAATCCCAGACTAACTAAACTCATCCCAATCTCCGTTGGTCCCCAGCACACCCACAAAACTAGACATAAACACCTTATTATAGGAAAACAACGTAAACTTTTTATTCAGAACTGTCCCTTTTTCTTTTCTTTTCTTTTCTTTTCTTTTCCTTTTCTTTTCTCTCTCTACCTCAAACTGCTGCACCTTAAATGTTTATACTGTTTATTCTGTATCATAGAAATTCCACATCTGTTTTTATCGTTTATTTTATTTTATCACCAAAGAGCGAAATTACCGGAGTCAAAGTCCTTGTTGGACAATGTTCGAACCTGGAAAACCAATAAAGATGATTCTGATCTGGAATGAGTTGAATGATTAAAGCCTTAAAAAGTCACATCTCCAGATTCAAACGCCAGTTAAAGAATCAATTGTTAAGCTCATATCTATGTATATACATTTATATATATATATATATATATATATATATATATATATATATATATATATATATATATATATATATATATATATATATGAATATATATATATATATATATATATATATATATATATATATATATATATATATATATATATATATATATATATTCATATATATATATTGATATATATATACATATATATATATATATATATATATATATATATATATATATATATATATATATATATATATATATATATATATATTTATATATAAATGTAACTCCGGGATCACAAAATGTTTAATGTTAAGTGTTTGTAATGTGATATGTTTAATGTTAAGTGTTTGTAATGTGATATGTTTAATGTTAAGTGTTTGTAATGTGATATGTTTAATGTTAAGTGTTTGTAATGTGATATGTTTAATGTTAAGTGTTTGTAATGTGATATGTTTAATGTTAAGTGTTTGTAATGTGATATGTTGTAATGTTACGTTCACGATAAACCGTCAAAAAAATTCTCCACGATAAGAATTTGTATCTCACGGTAAAAATGAGGAAGGAAGGAAGGAAAGAAATAAATGAGCCTGAAGAAAGAAAGAAAGAAAGAAAGAAAGAAAGAAAGAAAGAAAGAAAGAAAGAAAGAAAGAAAGAAAGAAGAAAGAAAGAAAGAAAGAAAGAAAGAAAGAAAGAAAGAAAGAAAGAAAGAAAGAAAGAAAGAAAGAAAGAAAGAAGGATAAATTCCCGTTGATACGTGTTTGTGTAACAAACATGGCGGATCTGAGAGCGAGGAGTCATTCCAGTTTTACAGGTGTAACTCATTTAATTGGTTTTTATTAATTCCATTTTATTGGTTTTAGTATTTAGTATCTTTTAGAGCAGATTTATAGTTACAAAGGTGGAGTTGAATTGGTATTTTTTTTATCGTTATCGGGATAAATGCCAGATATTATCGTGATACATGTTTTAATCCATACCGCCCATCCCTAGACACACGCACACACACACTATATATATATATATATATATATATATATATATATATATATATATATATATATATATATATATATATATATATATATATATATATATATATATATATATATATATATATATATATATATATATATATATATATATGTATATATATGTATGTGGGTGAATGTATGCACGTGTGTAAATATGAACATCTTTATGCTGTTAAGCCGAGATAAGCCAGTTTGAGCAACATTTATTTATTTTTCTTATTTATTTATTTACTTTTCGTTACGTTTCTTTCTTTCTCTAAAACTTGTGATACATAACACCGATTTTGGTCATATTGCTTGTGATGTGTTCATGGTCATCCAGACTATATATCACAAGAGAGTAATTATTATAAAATCATATTATGGGCTGATTTAATGTGGTTTAATGAATTCAACACCCATAAAACTTGTGATGTGTGGTTTGAAAACAAAAAAAAAAGTTTTATGGGTGTTGAATTCATTAAACCACATTAAATCAGCCCATATATATGATTTCTTATATGATTTTTTAATAATTACTGTTTTGTGATATATAGTCCAGATGACCATGAACACATCACAAGTGGTTTGACCAAAATCAGTGTTATGTATCACACGTTTTATGGGTGTTAATGTCGAATATCCAATATCAAACCAATTGAACCGCGGTTCAGTCTACACCTTTGTACTATTGACTTCTACAACGTGACCAAATAAACATATCAAATCAAATCTATACACACACACATTATATACATGTATACACATATTATATATATATATATATATATATATATATATATATATATATATATATATATATATATATATATATATATATATATATATATATATGCATTTCTAATATAAAGTATATATCATATATATCATATATTAAAACGTGTTTTTAACCCGCAGTGTTTTTTTCAGGGTTGCTTTTCTCAACACGACACCTGCTGCAGCTTTAACACTAAAAACACGCTCACAAAACCTATATATGCGTTATATAATATATATATGCATATATATGTAATAAATATAATATAATAATATAATAATAATAATCCAACCTGTCTCGTCCTTCAGGCCCTGCAGTCTCTCAGTTCTGAGCCGAACACGGACACTTAAATACACATAAATACACATGAATAACACGTAAATAACACAAATAACCCGGAATCTTCATAAAAACACCAACATGCTTCCAATCCGGTTCCAATACACGGGGAAAAGATTAAAGAATAAGAAGAATGTTGAACTGAAACGAGCAGCGGCAGCAGGAAGTGACAGGTGAACGCGGCGACGAGCTTTGACTGACAGGTGTGTCGGCCAATCACGGGGCTCGGATCCGCCGGCTCGGCCAATCAGAGAAGAGCTCCGAGGCGCAGGTGCGTGACGTGAGGAGACTTCAAGACTCCGCAGATCTTTATCTCTTTATTTATTACAACTATTATTTATAACAACAGTTTATTCTTCAAATATTATTAAAAAAGATAATTCTATCATATTTCAGTTTGTATGGGAGAAATAAAAGCCATTACACTAAAAACTCCAAATCTTACCAGGAATATTTGTCTTATTTCTAGTTAAAATGTCTCATTTTTAGTCAAAATAAATCTCATTACACTTAAAACAAGAGTCTTTCTTTCTTTCTTTCTTTCTTTCTTTCTTTCTTTCTTTCTTTCTTTCTTTCTTTCTTTCTTTCTTTCTTTCTTTCTTTCTTTCTTTCTTTCTTCCTTTCTTAAATTCTCTTTTTCTTCCTTCTTTTTTCTCTTTTTTTCTTTCTTTCTTTTTTCTCTTTCCTTTTTCTTTCTTTCTTTCTTAAATTCTCTTTTTCTTCCTTCTTTTTTCTTTCTTTCTTTTTTTCTTCCTTCTTTTTTTCTTTCTTTCTTTTTTCTCTTTCTTTCTTTCTTTCTTTCTTTCTTTCTTTCTTTCTTTCTTTCTTTCTTTCTTCTTTCTTTCTTTCTTTCTTTTTTTCTTTCTTTCTTCCTTTTTTCTTTCTTACTTGAAATAAGTAGAAAAATCTGCCAGTGTAACAAGATTTATCTTCTCATTACAAGTAAAAAAATCTTGTTCCACTGGCAGATTTTTCTACTTATTTCAAGTAAAAATCTACTTGAAACAGGTGAAAATGGTTGTTTTTTCCAGTAATGAGTCTTGTTTTAAGTGTAATGAGATTTTTCTGACTAAAAATGAGACATTTTAACTAGAAATAAGACAAATATTCCTGTAATATTTGGAGTTTTTGCAGCGTGGAGAATATTCTTCAGGAAGAAACAGATTATTTAGAAACAGTTCATTCCAGTTCATTCAGGAATCGAGTCCCCGGTTCCTCTTGGTCTGTTTTCCTCTTTCCCATCATGCATTTCTCCGGTGATTACTGTGTAATTTCTCCTTCCTGTTGCCGTCGGCAACAACTCGTGTCATACATGGAATTGCAAGTGTCATACATGGAATTAGAAAATAAAAGTGTCATGAAATGTAATCCGTAAAGGAGGCATTTCAAACTAAAAGTCTCAAGTAATATGTAAACAAGGCATTTCAAAATAAAAGTGTCATTAAATGTAATCCGTAAAGGAGGCATTTCAAAATAAAAGTGTCATACATGCAATTACAAAATAAAAGTGTTGTGAAATGTAATGAGGCATTTCAAAATAAAAGTGTCATGAAATGTAATCCTTAAAGGAGGCATTTCAAAATAAAAGTGTCATACATGCAATTACAAAATAAAAGTGTCATGAAATGTAATGAGGCATTTCAAAATAAAAGTGTCATGAAATGTAATCCGAAAAGGAGGCATTTCAAAATAAAAGTCTCAAGTAATATGTAAACGAGGCATTTCAAAATAAAAGTCTCAAGTAATATGTAAACAAGGCATTTCAAAATAAAAGTGTCATGAAATGTAATCCGTAAAGGAGGCATTTCAAAATAAAATGATCATACATGGAATTACAAAATAAAAGTGTTGTGAAATGTAATATGTAAACAAGGCATTTCAAAATAAAAGTGTCATGAAATGTAATCCGTAAAGGAGGCATTTCAAAATAAAAGTGTCATACATGCAATTACAAAATAAAAGTGTCATGAAATGTAATGAGGCATTTCAAAATAAAAGTGTCATGAAATGTAATCCGAAAAGGAGGCATTTCAAAATAAAAGTCTAAAGTAATAAGTAAACGAGGCATTTCAAAATAAAAGTGTCAAGTAATATGTAAACAAGGCATTTCAAAATAAAAGTGTCATGAAATGTAATCCGTAAAGGAGGCATTTCAAAATAAAATTTTCATACATGGAATTACAAAATAAGTGTTGGGAAATGTAATATGTAAACAAGGAATTTCAAAATAAAAGTTTCATACATGGAATTACAAAATAAAAGTGTTGGGAAATGTAATATGTAAACAAGGCATTTCAAAATAAAAGTGTCATACATGGAATTACAAAATAAAATTGTCATGTAATTACTTTTCCTCCAAAACACAAACGAGACAAACGTGTCGTTTTTGTATCAAAACTTTATTTATGAAACAGAAAGAATCGAAGCTCGATTGAAAGAACATTTCTATAAAAAGGAGGGACTTTTCTACAGCGTCGTCCTCAGGGTCCTAGCGTCCTTCAGTTTCCCGCCGAAGTCAACGTTACCGGCGCGGTGGGGGACGGAGCTGAGGATTCTGGGAAAAAAATCTCAATACTGACTTTTTTCAAAAACGTAAAAGCCAAAAAATGATTTAAGGAAGATTCTTTTTTCATTTCTACAAAAAAAATAAAAGAATTCTTTTGAACTTTTGAATTTTGACTTTAATCTCAGAATTCTTTGAGAAACCTAATACAAAAAAATATTTTTCAAATGTTTTCTTCTTTCTTTTTTCTCAGAATTTTTTTTCCCCAAAATTCTAGGAAAAAATTCAGAATTGTGATGTTTTTTAGACATAAACAAAAAATGTAGGGAGGATTTTTTGTCATTTCAACAAAAAAGTGAAAAAAATCCTTTTCTTTCCGTTTCTCAGAAAAGTCAGAAATTTGATTTTTTTTCTCAGAATTTAAATAATATAAAATAAAAATAATTTTAAATTACAAAATAAATAAGTAAATAAATACGTAAATAAATAAATGAATAAATAAATAAATAAATAAATAAATAAATAAATAAATAAATAAATAAATAAATAAATAAATAAATAAATAAATAATATTTTAAGGTTGAATCTTTTGAGGTCAAATTTTTTAAGGTCGAATTTTTTAAGGTTCAATTATTTAAGGTTGAATTTTTAAGGTTACATTTTTTTAAGATTCAATTTTTTGCGGGTGAATGTTCTAAGTTAAAGTTTTTTAAGGTGGAATTGTTTTAAGGTTGAATCTTTTTAGGTCGAATTTTTTAAAGCAGAATTTTTTGCTGTTGAATATTTTAAGGTGGAATTTTTCAAGGTTGATCTTTATTAAAAATTCCACCTTAAAAATTCCACCTTAATAAATTGAACTTTAAAAAATTCGACCTTAAAAAATTTGACCTCAAAAGATTCAACCTTAAAAAATTCCATCGCAAAAAATAATTAAATAAAATTTAAATTAAATTAACACATGAATGAAAGGATGAAAAGAGGATTTCTGCAGCAGAATAAAAATAAATAATAAAAAATAATAAAGACCATCAGAGGTTTTTTCACAGTGTTTCACCTAAAAAAACAACAAGTTCATCACAGCTTCAGTTACACGCGTGTCGTTGCTTTGCATTCTGGGTTAAAAAAAAACAGCTTTGAAAAAAAAACAGAATGTAAAAATAGACTTTTTTGTGGAATCTGCTTTTATTTGTCTATTTTTTTATCTCGCTTTTTATCGTCTTTTCGTATAAAAACAGAAAACTCTCGAGTGAAGAAGTCGCGTTTGTTTTTCTTCGTAGTTTAGCTAGCGTAGCGAGGTAATGCGTGTTTTTTAAATCGTAAAAAAAAACGTGGCTCAAAGATCCAATCGGAAGCTCGATAACTCGAAATGGGCGGGAACTTTTTACTCCTGTCAATGAAAGAGTCACATCCTTTGCTCACGACTTTTGCTAATGACCGTCGCTAACATCTAATGCTAACAACTTTCTCTATCATCTGTTGCTAACAACTTTTGCTAACAACTGTCGCTAACGTCTTCCACTAACAACCGTCGCTTACATCTTTTGCTCACTTTTGCTAACGACCATTGCTAACATCTTTTGCTTACAACTGTCGCTAACGTCTTTTGCTAACGACTTTTGCAAATGACTTTTGCTAACGACTGTCGCTAACATTTTTTGCTAGTGACTTTTGCTAACAACTGTCGCTAACATCTTTTGCTAGTGACTTTTGCTAACGACTGTCACTAACATCTTTAGCTAACAACTGCCGCTAATGTTTGTCGCTTACGTCTGGCGCTAACATTTGTTGCTAACGACAGTCGCTAACATTTGTTGCTAACGACCGTCGCTAACATCTATTGCTAACATCTTTTGCTTTATCAGTGGTTGCCAAGGCGATTTACGATGTAAAAAAAGGGGTGGAGCTAAGACCACTGGATGACTCCGCCCCTTCAAAAGCAGATACTACAAATCTGTAAACACATTATTTTCCTCAAGAATCAACTTTTGTTAAAATAAATAAAAAAACTAAACAAAAAAAGGCTGTTTCCTATAGCCCCGCCCCCTTTCATTATGGCACATATTTGTAAAAAAAAATGAGGAAAAGTCACAAGACGGAGACGAGGGATTTGGCATCGACCGGAGTCGTGGAGTCCTGCCCTCCGATTGGCCGAGGTTCTGTGATGTCACAGACCTTGAATGTTCCTCTCACAGCTTTATTTATTTATTATTATTATTTTTTTTTTAAAGAGTTTCCCCCCCCCCGACGTTTCCGGATCTTTCCGGAGTGGAGAGAAAAAGGGAAGATGGAGGTCGGATGATGTCACATGGTGATGTCACAAAGCCGAAAAAAGACCAAAAAAAATCAAACCAAATTGTTTCCCGCCAAATCCTCGAGCCGCCGAATAAAAAGAGCGTCCTGTGAATCTGACGCTAACGCTAACCGTCTCTATCGCCATCGTGACATGTCGCTAACGCGCTAAAATCTTCTGCCGGTCGCTAACTTCCGTTAATGTTTGTCGCTAACAACTTTTGCTAACGACTGTCACTATCTGTCGCTAAAATCTAATGCTAACAAATTTTGCTAACGACTGTCGCTAACATCATTTGCTAACAACTGTCGCTAACGACTGTTGCTAACATCTAATGCTAACAACTTTTGCTAACGACTGTCGCTATCTGTCGCTAACATATTTTGCTAACGACTGTCACTAACATTTAATGCTAACAACTTTTGCTATCATCTGTTGCTAACAACTGTTGCTAACGTCTTCCACTAAAGACTGCCGCTAACATTGTTTGTTAGCGACTTTAGCTAACGACTGTCACTAACATCTATCGCTAACATCTGTCGCTAACATCTTTTGCTTACGACATTTGCTAACGACCGTAGCTAACATCTATCTTACAGCTAACATCTTCCACTAACGACTGGCGCCAACAAGTCGTTAGCAACAAATGTTAGCGACAGTCGTTAGTGGAAGACGTTAGCGACAATTGTTAGGAAAAGATGATAGCAAAAGTTGTTAGCATTAGATGTTAGCAACAGTCGTTCGCAAAAGATGTTAGCAACAGATTCAAGCAAAAATCTGTTAGCATTAGATGTTTATGCGACAGATAGCGACAGTCGTTAGCACGTCGCCGACGTTTTTTACGACAGTCATTCGCAAATGTAATTAGCAAAAGTCGTTAGCGACAAACATCGGCGGAAGACATTGGCAGCGGTTAGCGGTTAGCGGGCGAGGGGCAAATAAATACCAGGAGCAGAAGAAGAAGAAGGATCTCAGTCTCGTCGTCGTGGATAAGCCCCGCCCCCCGACTCAGCCGAGGGGGAGGAGCTACGACTTTGCTAGTTTTTTGTCAAAGAGTTTCGGAAAAGAATCTACAAGTGTTCAAGTTTGTTTGAAGCCCGGTTCCGGCCCCGCCCACTTTGGCTGGGATTGGAGGGTTTCCAGGGAGGGGGCGTGGCCAGGGGTTAGAAGGCAGAGCCGGTGATGGCGTTGAGTTGCTTCATTAGCCCCTCCAGGCTAGCCATCTGCTCCGAGAGGTCGTCCTGCTCGTAGATCTGCGGAGGAAATAATATATATTAATAAATATTAATGAACATTAAACATTAATAAATGTTATTTGAGGAAAAAACGAGCAACAAAAAACACCAAAATGTTGTTAAAAAGTTATTAAAATAACCCAAAGAAGTAATAATAATTAAATCCATGGATGTGTTATGATTTTTGCTAACGACTGTCGCTATCTGTCGCTGACATCTAATGCTAACAAATTTTGCCGATATGTTGCTAACGACTGCCACTAACATTTGTTTCTAACGACTGTCGCTAACGACTGTTGCTAACACCTAATGCTAACATTTGTTTCTAACGACTGTCGCTAACATAATTTGCTAACGACTGTTGCTAACGACTGTCGCTAACACCTAATGCTAACATTTGTTTCTAACGACTGTCGCTGACAACTGTCGCTATCATCTAATGCTAACAACTTTTGCTATCATCTGTCGCTAACATCTTTTGCTAACATCTGTAGCTAACGTCTTCCACTAACGACTGCCGCTAACATTTGTTGCTAACGACTGTCACTAACATCCTTTGCTAACGACTGTCACTAACAACTGTCGCTATCATCTAATGCTAACAACTTTTGCTAAAATCTGTCACTAACGACTGCCACTAACATTTGTTGCTAACGACTGTCGCTAACATAATTTGCTACCGACTGTGGCTAACATCTGTAGCTAATGTCTGAAGCTACCGTCTGAAGGTGACGTTTATCCTGAAAAACAGGGCTGAAAGAAAACAACACGAAAAACTAATCCGGAAAAACGATAAAAAAAAACAAAACACGAAAAACAAAAAATTATCCCTAAAAACAGTAAAAAAAAAAAAAAAACATGAAAAAGTGAAAAAATACCCTGAAAAACAGAAACAATTATTCCTAAAACAGTCACAGATCCTAGGGCTGTTCCGACTACAGGATCTTACGTTGGTAGCCGAGTCCTCGCCCGTCTTAAGCCCCGCCTCCTCCGTTAGCTCCGTTAGCTCCGGCGCCGTCGGCACGGAGACGGGCAGCAGCGGCGAGCGAGCTTTTCCCGCCTGGCCGAGCGACGCCGTCTTAGCCGTCGGCTTCGGGAGACTCGAACCTGCAACCCATTTCAGTAAGCACAGTTAGCATGCATACTAGATTTATGTATACTACTAGATTAGTGCATACTAGATTCATGCATATATATATATATATATATATATATATATATATATATATATATATATATATATATATATATATATATATATATATTAGGGGTGTAACGATATTATAGCAGTATTTTTTAACAACCTTGAATGAGGAACATGTGACTGGAAAAAATTGTCTTTTATTTGAAAGACACAAAATACAAAACAATGCTGTGTGTTTGCACTATTGTTACAGTTTGTATAACTGTTTAAGTTTTATTGTTACAGTTTGTAAAACTTTATAACTGTTTAAGTTTTATTGTTACAGTTTGTAATGCTTTATAACTGTTTAAGTTTTAAAGAGAAAGCCAGGCCAAACATTTTCCACAAACTGAACTAAAAGTAATATTTTGCCACAAACTGAATAGTTTCTCTCATGTATGATTTGACTTTTTTCTTTTCCAGAAATTTAACAACTAAAATTAAATAAATAAATAAAAGTAAATAAATACATACAATTTTACATCATAAAAAAGATTGATTCATGCTCACCTTATAAGTGTAAGAGGAGATTTATTTTTGTTAAGAAGGTTATTTCATTATTTTATAAATCTATTCTTTATATTCTGATGTAAATCAGGGACTATAATGACACTAGTCAGTTTATCTGTAGTGATTAGTCTGTTTTAGATTGGGCGGAGTGATACGCCACAGTACGGCACTAGGTGCTGTGTTGATGTTCTAAAATCCTACACTGTTGAGGGACATTAAAGTACACTGGAACTCAGCAGAAGTTTCCCCGTGTTTATCCTACTCACCACCCCAAAAAGGTTTAATTTAATAAGGTAAGGCTTAACTCTACACCAGCCTTACATCAGTAAAAGTTTAATTTAATAAGGCTTAACTCTACACCAGCCTTACATCAGTAAAAGTTCAGAGCTCAAAACCCCCAAGAGTCCCGTGATCGGGACCAAAACGGGACTAGTTTCTTCTTCACCTCCACGACACGTATCGTGACGTTTTTGTATCGCCAAATTTCATGGCACCATATATTGTTACACCCCAAATATATATATATGTGTATATATATATATATATATATATATATATATATACCTATGCAGTATATGCTGAATTGAATTGAACTGAATACTGAAAAAGTACTGAAGTATTTACTGCATACTTCAGTACTTGGTTCCAGCGTCTTCCTTACTTGATATATATATGTGTATATATATATATATATATATATATACATATATATATATATATATATATATATATATATATATATATATATACATATAATATAATATAAAATACATTATATTATATTATATTATAGTACATTATATTATATTATGTTATATTATATTATAGTATAGTATATTATATTATATTATATTATATCATATTATATTATATATATATATATATATATATATATATATATATATATATATATATATATATATATATATATATACATATAATATAATATAATATAAAATACATTATACTATATTATATTATATTATATTATATTATAGTATATTATATTATATTATATTATATTATGTTATATTATATTATATTATAGTATATTATATTATAGTATATTATATTATATTATATCATATTATATTATATTATGTTCTATTATATTATATTATATTATATTCTGTTTAATGTCCAGTTTGTTTTGCTCCTGTGAAGCCCAGCGTTGTTCTTTTACGTTGTTCCAACGGTCGCCAGTAGGGGGCAGCAACCCTCTTCCTCTCCTCTTCTTCTTCCTCTCCTCTTCCTCTCCTCTTCCTCTCCTCTTCTTCTTCCTCTCCTCTTCCTCTCCTCTCCCTCTGCTCTTCAGGTTTTTATACAAGCTAATGGACGTTAACATTAGAGCTAGCCAGTTAGGTTAAGTTAAAGGTTGGTAAACGTTGTAACTGTTTCTTACCTTGCTCTACGCTGACTTTATTAATTCCAGCTTCACCGTCACCACCTTTTTAAAATATTTGTGTAGAGAATCTCTGAGGCCTCTATTTTCTTCTTCTCTTCTTCTCTTCTTTTCTGAGCACCGGACTTGTGCTGACCGGACACTTTGACCATTCTAATGGTTGAATTAAATGATAACATCACATTTTGATCAGCGGCCAAACCATTTTAGTGTTGGGGGTTCTTGACCACAAGGACAATTAGTAAGAAAACAAATAACAAGCTTTTATGGAACTCAAATACTACATATTCTTTCCACAAATAGGCATATTTTGAAACATTTTGAAAAATGATTCCATAATTTAATGAGAATTAAAAAAAAAAAAAAATTCTTTCTTTTTTTCAAAAAAAGAAATAGAAGGGTTTTTTTCATTTTCTTCTTTCTTCACCAAAAAATTATATTAAAGTTTTTTTTTTCCCTTCCTCTTTTTTCCTATATTTTTCCTCTTTTTTCATCTTTTTCCGTTTTTTTTAAATCTTTTTTTCCTCTCTTTTCTCTTTCTTCCCTTTTTCTCTTTTTTCCCTATTTTTTCCTCTTTCCTCCTCCTTTTTCATCCTTTTCCTCCTTTTCTCTTCTTTTCCTCTTTTTTCTCCTCTTTCATCTGTTTTATTTATTTATGTCTTTTTTTATTCTCTATTTATTTACTTACTTACATCTTTATTATTTTTTTTTCATCTTCTCTTTTTTCTCCTTTTTCCCTATAAATATATATATATATATATATATATATATATATATATATATATATATATATATATATAATATAATATTTGTTTATTTATTTATTTATTTTTTTTTATTTTTTTCAGTTCTGGGCCCCCCCCTACCCTGGGCCCGGGACAACAGACCCGTTTGTCCCCCCCTATCGGCGGGCGTGATTATAATATTCTGCATGATTCCAGCCTCCCTCCACCCACCGTACTCGCCCATCACGGGCGGCGGCAGCAGCGGGCTGGTGAAGCTCCGCAGCGGGTGCGAGGGCCGCACGCAGGCCGTGGGGATGATGCGGGCGGAGGAGCTCCCTAACCCCGCCGAGGGCTCCTCTGGGGCGGGGACGGCCCCCGCGGCGGCCCCGGCGCCCCCCGGGACCTCCAGAGCGGCCGCCACGGAGACCCCCGGGACGGCGCCGACCAACGGCCCGGGAAGGAGCTCCACGGCCGGGCAGGAGGAACCGGGAAGCCCTGCGGCCGGAGCGGAGGAACCGGCCGGCGGAGGCGGCTGGAGGAGCGGGTTGCTGCTGCTGGAGACGTCCGAGGACAAGGCTGGGGGGGAGAGGAGATTATTGATTATTAATGATTAACCTTAATTAATCATTCAGAACAATAATTAGGTGGTTCTTAAGGAGAAATGTTTCAAAATAAGAGCTGAAATCACAACAACGAAGGACGTTCTTTCAAAATAAGAGCTGAATCCACATGTGTCAAACTAACAATGAAGGAAGTTATTTCAAAATAAGAGCTGAAATCACAACAACGAAGGACGTTCTTTCAAAATAAGAGCTGAATCCACATGTGTCAAACTAACAATGAAGGAAGTTATTTCAAAATAAAAGTTGAAATCACAACAAATGAGGACATTCTTTCAAAATAAAAGTAGGGGAAACATCCAATTAGGTGGTTCCTAATGAGAAACGTTTCAGAATAAAAGCTGATATCACAACTACGAAGGATGTTCTTTCAAAATAAAAGCTGAATCCACATGTGTCAAACTAACAAAGAAGGAAGTTCTTTCAAAATAAAAGCTGAATCCACAACAGCAGTCAAACCAACAATAAAGTACGTTCTTTCAAAATAAAAGCTGAAATCACAACAACGAAGGATTTTCCTTCAAAATAAAAGTTGAAATCACAACAACGAAGGAGTTTCCTTCTAAATAAAAGATGAAATCACAACAATGGAGGACATTCTTTCAAAATAATAGGAGGGCAAACATCCAATTAGGTGGTTCTTAATGAAACGCGTTTCAGAATAAAAGCTGATATCACAACTACGAAGGACGTTCTTTCAAAATAAAACTGAATCCACATGTGTCAAACTAACAATGACGGACGTTCTTTCAAAATAAAAGCTGAATCCACAACAATGAAGGCATTTCCTTCAAAATAAAAGCTGAAATCCCAACAACGAAGGAGTTTCCTTCAGAGTAAGAGCGTACCTGGTGCGTAGCGGTCCACCGTCAGGCTCGGGAAGGGCATCGGCCTCAGGCTGAACTTGCCGCGGCTGAAGCCGCAGGACGGCGACGGCAGGATGTCCAGCGCCGGCACCGGGATGGCGCTAACCACCGCTAGAAACAGAAAAGCAACAAAATAACTAAAAAAGGACGTTCTTTCAAAATAAAAGCTGAAATCAAAACAACGAAGGAAGTTCTTTCAAAATAAAAGCTGAAATCAAAACAACGAAGGAAGTTCTTTCAAAGTAAAAGCTGAAATCACAACAACAAAGGACATTCTTTCAAAGTAAAAGCTGAAATCACAACAACAAAGGAAGTTCTTTCAAAGTAAAAGCTGAAATCACAACAACAAAGGACATTCTTTCAAAGTAAAAGCTGAAATCACAACAACAAAGGCCGTTCTTTCAAAATAAAAGCTGAAATCACAACAATAAAGGACGTTCTTTCAAAATAAAAGCTGAAATGACAACAACGAAGGACGTTCTTTCAAAATAAAAGCTGAAATGACAACAACGAAGGACGTTTTTTTCAAAATAGAAGCTGAAATCACAAAACAAAGGAAATTCTTTCAAAATAAAAGTTGAAATCACAACAACGAAGGAAATCTTTCAAAATAAAAGCCGAAATCGCAACAACAAAGGACGTTCTTTCAAAGTAAAAGCTGAAATCAAAACAACGAAGGAAGTTCTTTCAAAATAAAAACTTGAATCACAGCAACAAAGTAAATGTAACTCACGTGTGTTTTTGGGCGGCGGCTCCAGCGGGATCATCATCTTTAGGCCCCGCCCCTTCCGGCTCCGCCCCGCCCCCCCTCGCTCCAGTGTGGAGGCCCCGCCCACCTCCTCCTCCTGCCCTAACTCCGCCCCCTTGGCGGCCATCTGGCCCTCGGATTGGCTGTGGGCCACCGAGGGGGTGGGGCCTCGCCCCGGGGGGGCGTGGCCTCCCAGCGAGGGGGCGTGGCCTCCCGCCGGCTTCATCTCCAGCATTTCCTCGTGGTGGATCCACAGGTCGGGGGGGCGGAGCTCCTTCTGGCTGCCGCGCCGCTTGCTAGCGCCGCCGCCGCTGCTGGCGCGCTTCCTGGAACAGGTGCATGCTGGGATTAGTAGTTTATAATCATAAAAGTGATAATAATAATTGTCAGTGTTTTAATGATGTCTGTACGATAAACCGTTGCCTAGCAACAAGCTTCCAAAATAAAATTGTTTCTTTTTTTAATTTAATTTAAAAAAGCTGAAAGCACAACAAAGAAGGAAGTTCCTTCAAAATAAAAGCTGAAAGCACAACAAAGAAGGGAGTTCTGTCAAAATAAAAGCTGAAAGCATAATAAAGAAGGAAGTTCTTTCAAAATAAAAGCCTTACTTCCTCTGCTGGGCGGAGGAGTGTCGGGTGCAGATCAGGGCGACGATCACCGTGACGACGGCGGTGACTCCGCCCACCGACACCACGACGACCACCAGCATGTTGCTCCGCCCCCTCTGGGGGGTCACGCTGCCGTGGGGAGGGGGGCGCATCTGGGCGGGGTCTGGGGGGGCAGGAAGTAGACAGGAAGTAGACAGGAAGTAGAAAGAAAGGAAACAGAATCAGCTTTATTGGCTAAGTTTGAACATTGCCCGACAAGGAATTTGATTCTGGTTATATATTATATATATAGGAAGGAAGGAAGGAAGGAAGGAAGGAAGGAAGGAAGGAAGGAAGGAAGGAAGGAAGGAAGGAAGGAGATATAAAGCAGAAAAGTAGGAAGGAAGTAGATAGGAAGTAGACAGGAAGTAGAAAGGAAGAATATAGGAAGGAATGAAGGAAGCAGCCAGGAAGTAGATAGGAAGCAGCCAGGAAGTAGTTAGGAAGCAGTTAGGAAGTAGCTAGGAAGCAGATAGGAAGAAGCCAGGAAGTAGCTAGGAAGCAGCTAGGAAGCAGACAGGAAGTAGCTAGGAAGTAGCTAGGAAGCAGCTAGGAAGTAGCCAGGACACAGAGGGAAGTAGCTAGGAAGCAGCCAGGAAGTAGCTAGGAAGTAGCTAGGAAGCAGCCAGGAAGTAGCTAGGAAGCAGCCATGAAGTAGCTAGTAAGTAGCTATGAAATAGCTAGGTAGTGGCTAGGAAGTAGCTAGGAAACAGACGGGAAGTAGCTAGGAAGTAGCTAGGAAGTAGCTAGGAAGCAGCTATGATGTAGCTAGGAAATAGCTAGGAAGCAGCTAGGAAGTAGCTAGGAAGCAGCTAGGAAGCAGCTAGTTAGCAGCTAGTTAGCAGCTAGGAAGTAGCTAGGAAGCAGCTAGGAAGCAGCTAGTTAGCAGTTAGGAAGCAGCTGGGAAGTAGCCAGGAAGCAGCTAGGAAGTATCCAGGAAGTAGCTAGGAAGCAGCTAGGAAATAGCCAGGAAGTAGCTAGGAAGTAGCTAGGAAGCAGCTAGGAAGTAGCTATGATGTAGCTAGGAAATAGCTAGGAAGCAGCTAGGAAGTAGCTAGGAAGCAGCTAGGAAGCAGCTAGTTAGCAGCTAGGAAGTAGCTATGAAGCAGATAGGAAGTAGCTAGGAAGTAGATAGGAAGAAGCTAGGAAGCAGCTAGGAAGCAGCTAGGAAGTAGCTAGGAAGCAGCTAGGAAGTAGCTAGGAAGCAGCTAAGAAGCAGCTAGGAAGCAGCTAGTTAGCAGCTAGGAAGTAGCTAGGAAGCAGATAGGAAGTAGCTAGGAAGTAGATAGAAAGTAGCTAGGAAGCAGCTAGGAAGTAGCTAGGAAGTAGCTAGGAAGTAGCCAGGAAACAGCTAGGAAGTAGTTAGGAAGCAGCCAGGAAGTAGCTAGGAAGCAGCTAGGAAGCAGCTAGGAAACAGCTAGGAAGTAGCTAGGAAGCAGCTAGGAAGCAGCTAGGAAGTGGCTACGTTACCGTTGATGCTACTCCGGTCCACCGCGTCGCTGTCCGACGGCCAGTAGCCGTTCTCTCCTCCACGACCTGGAAGACAGAAATGCATTATGGGGCAGAAAGAGTCCGGAATCTACCCGGCAACAAGAAAATTCATCTCCTGATTGGCCGAGAGAAAACTCCAGTTTATGACCCCCACAAATGTCGTAACTGTCCTTTAATCGATTTAATTCCACATGAATATGGAAGAATCGAGAGTCAAATCTCACCTTGATCGTTGGCCATCTTGTCTGGATGATCCGCTGAAGACGAGAGAAACAGAGGGATGAACAGATCTGATGAATGAATGAATGAATGAATGAATGAATGAATGAATGAATGAACCCCTCCCCCCTGAAGTCCAAATGTTAGAAAAAAGTCCAAATTTCAAGATTAATGTTGAAGAACAATTTCGAGAAAAAAGTCGAGAAAAAAGTCGAAATATTGAGAAAATTGTCCAGAAAAAAGTCAAAATTTCGACGAAAAAAGTCAAAATTCGAAAAAAAAGAGTCGAGAAACAAGTGGACACGAATGTATCTGAATGAATGAATGAATGAGTGAATGAGTGAGTGAATGAGTGAGTGAATGAATAAATGAGTGAGTGAATGAATGAGTGAATGAATGAGTGAATGAGAGAATGAGTTTATGAATGAATGAGTGAATGAATGAGTGAATGGATGAATGAGTGAATGAATGAGTTTATGAATGAGTGAATGAGTTAATGAATGAATGAGTGAATGAATGAATGAATGAGTGAGTGAGTGAGTGAGTGAATGAATGAGTGAATGAATGAGTGAGTGAATGAATGAGTGAATGAATGAATGAATGAGTGAATGAATGAGTGAATGAATGAATGAATGAGTGAATAGCCCGCCCCCCCATACCTCTGGCCGTGCGGAAGTGGGCGGGCTCCGACAGAGGCCCCGCCCCCTTGGCGTTCTTGGCCTGGATACGGAACCAGTAGCCGGCGTCGATGCTCAGGTCGGTTAGCTGGTGCGTTAGCCGGTCGCCCCCGACGACCGCCGTCGTCCAGCCGTCCAGGGGCGGGGCCTTGTCCGGGGGCGGGGCCTTGTCCGGGGGCGGGGCCTGTTCCCGCGTGTAGTACAGCACGTAGCTGGTGACGCGGCCGTTAGCCTCCGCCGGCGGCTGCCAGCTAACGAGGACGGCCCGCGGACGACCCTCGCGCCCGATCACCGTCAGGTCCTTGGGGGCCGAGCCGGGCGCTAGCGGGAGAAAAGAAGAGAAAACCGGAGAAATGAAGAGAAAACCGGAGAAATGAAGAGAAAAACGGAGAAATGAAGAGAAAAATGGAGAAATGAAGAGAAAAAAGGAGAAATGAAGAGAAAAATGGAGAAATGAAGAGAAAAACGGAGAAATGAAGAGAAAAACTGAGAAATGAAGAGAAAAATGGAGAAATGAAGAGAAAAAGGAGAAATGAAGAGAAAAATGGAGAAATGAAGAGAAAAACGGAGAAATGAAGAGAAAAATGGAGAAATGAAGAGAAAAACTGAGAAATAAAGGGAAAATTTGAGAAATTAAGAGAAAAATTGAGAAATGAAGAGAAAATTTGAGAAATGAAGAGAAAATTTGAGAAATGAAGAGAAAAACGGAGAAATGAAGAGAAAAACTGAGAAATGAAGAGAAAAATGGAGAAATGAAGAGAAAAATGGAGAAATGAAGAGAAAAAGGAGAAATGAAGAGAAAAAAGGAGAAATGAAGAGAAAAATGGAGAAATGAAGAGAAAAATGGAGAAATGAAAAGAAAAAAGGAGAAATGAAGAGAAAAAAGGAGAAATGAAGAGAAAAAATTAGAAATGAAGAGAAAAACAGAAATGAAGAGAAAAAATGGAGAAATGAAGAGAAAAAATGAGAAATGAAGAGAAAAAAGGAGAAATGAAGAGAAAAAAGGAGAAATGAAGAGAAAAAATGGAAAAATGAAGAGAAAAAATGGAGAAATGAAGAGGAAAAAATGGAGAAATGAAGAGGAAAAAATGAGAAATGAAGAGAAAAATGGAGAAATGAAGAGAAAAAAATGGAGAAATGAAGAGGAAAAAATGAGAAATGAAGAGAAAAATGGAGAAATGAAGAGAAAAAATGGAGAAATGAAGAGAAAAAATGGAGAAATGAAGAGAAAAATTGAGAAATGAAGAGAAAAACGGAAAATTAAGAGAAAAACTGAGAAATGAAGAGAAAAATGCAGACACACACACACACACACACACACACACACACACACACACACACACACACACACACACACACACACACACACACACACACACACAGGCAGGTGGAAGCAGCAGCGTCGTCCCTAGCCTACCTGCTTCGTAGGTGCTAGCGTGCGCCGTCATGCTCCACGTGCTGGACCTGCGACCTTTGGTCACCATGACGGCGAACTCGTACATGGCGTTGGGTTTGAGCCCGGTGACGGTGTGACTGAGCGCCGTCGTGTCGGCCGACTGGGAAAGAAAGAGAAGAGAATAAGGGCAGGAGGAAAATAAAATAATATTTTAGAGGAGGAAGACTTTTTTTCATTATGCACGTCGAAATGTCGAGAAAAAAGCCAAATGTCGAGATTAACGTTGCAGTACAATTTCAAGAAAAATTTTGTAAACTTTAAACTTGTAAAAAGGAAAACATGGGAAAACATCTTTTTTGTTGTTTTCTTATTAAATCGCATTGTTTTTCAAAAAAATTAATTGGGTTGTTTGAAAAAACGAATTTCTCGAAATTTTGACTTTTTTCTTGAAATTTTGACTTTTTTTCTCCAAATTATGACTTTTTTCTCCAAATTTTCAACTTCTTTCTCAACATTTCAACTTTTTTCTCAAAATCTTCTCTTTTTTCTCCTAATTTCGACATTTTTTCTCCAAATTGTGACTTTTTTTCTCCAAATTTCTACTTTTTTCTGGAAATTTCTACTTTTTTCTCGAAATTTGGACTTTTTTCACGAAATTTCTACTTCATTCTTGAAATTTTGACTTCTTTTTCTCGAAATTTCAACTTTTTTTTCTTGACATTTCGACTTTTTTCTCGGAGTGCACAATAAAAAAAATCTTCCCCTCTCAAATATTTTCAAATAAACGTTTTAAATAGAAACGTCCTCGGCTACCTTGTACTTGCCGCCGGGCGAGAAGCTGCTCCGCCACTTGACGGAGTAGAAGCGCGGCGTGTCGGCGGCGGCCATCTTGGCGGCCATCTTGGGAATCTTCCCGCCCGAGTTGTCGGCCCAGGAGACGCGGACGGAGTCTGAGCTTAGCGCCGCCGCTAGCACGCCCACGGGCGGGATCATGGGGGCGGAGTCGGGCGGGGGTGAGGGGGCGGAGTCAAACAGGTGGAACAGGTCCGAGTCCAGCAGGGGGTCACCGGGGTCTGGGCCAATCAGAGAGCAGATACTTCAGTACAAAATAAAAGAGTAAAAAAAAAAGGCACTTTTTTTCCAATATTTCTTTATTTCAGTTTTTTATTTAATAATTAATTATTTATTTCATGTTGAAATTTATATTTAAAATAGTTTATTTTTTTTTATTTTTTATTTCAGGTTGACTTGTAAAAATGTCATATTTATTTCAGTAATAATAATAATAATAATAATACGATTAAGTATAGTAATAATAATACGATAAAATATAGTACGATCAAATACAGTACGATAAAATACGATACGATAAAATATGAGTAATTACGATATAATACGATATTGTACAATATAGTACAAAATAGTACAATATAATATGATATAATACAATATAGTACGATATAATATGAAATAGTACAATAAAATATGCATAATATACAACATACTATGATATAAGATATAGTACGATTTAGTACGATATAATACGAAATAGTACGATATAATACGAAATAGTACGATATAGTACGATATAATACGATATATTACGATATAATACGATATAGTACAATATAATGCGATATATTACGATAACAACGATATTGTACGATAAAATACGATATAATACAAAATAGTACAATATAATATGATACAATACGATATAGTAGGATAAAATACGATATAGTACGATTTAGTACGATATGATACAAAATAGTACGATATAATACGATATATCACGATAATAACGATATTATACGATATAATACAATAAAATACAATACGATATAGTACGATATAATAAGATATATTACGATAATAATGATATTATACGATATAGTACGATATAATACGAAATAGTACAATATAATACGATATATTACGATAACAACGATATTGTACGATAAAATACGATATAATACGAAATAGTACAATATAATATGATAAAATACGACATAGTACGATTTAGTACGATATAATACAAAATAGTACAATATAATACGATATATTACAATAATAACGATATTGTACGATAAAATACGACATCACTTAACTTCATTCAAATACAATAAAATACACTTGTAAAGAATAATAACAACAACAACAACAACAACAACAACAACACAGAATTGTGGGTTAATCGTACCGGCTAGCGAGCGCGTCACAGCGCTCTCGTACAGCGGAACTCCCTCCCCCGCGTTGTTGAAAGCCTTTAGGGAGATGACGTAGTGGGAGCTGGGCTCTAAGGGACCACACGGAGAGACGGGTCAGTGGAGAGGACAGCCCATAACACACCAAGACCCCGGAGCCCCTCCCCCCATTTAGTTTATTTGGAATTTTTCATTCCTTTTTATTATGTGATGATAACGCTAAAGTTAGCTAAAGCTAAAGTCGCGACCATATTGCAATTTTGAAAAAAGTCAAAATGTCGAGAAAAAGTCCAAATGTCGAGAAAAAAGTCAAAATGTCGAGAAAAAAGTCAAAATGTCAAGAAAAAAGTCGACATGTTGAGAAAAAAGTCGAAATGCCGAGAAAAAAGTCGAAATGTCGAGAAAAAGTCCAAATGTCGAGAAAAAAGTCAAAATGTCGAGAAAAAAGTCGAAATGTCGAGAAAAAGTCCAAATGTCGAGAAAAAAGTCAAAATGTCGAGAAAGAAGTCAAAATGTCGAGAAAGAAGTTGAAATGTCGAGAAAAAGTTGAAAAAAAAGTCAAAATTTTGAGAAAAAAGTCAAAATGTCGAGAAAAAAGTCCAAATGTCGAGAAAAAGTCCAAATGTCGAGAAAAAAGTCAAAATGTCGAGAAAGAAGTTGAAATGTCGAGAAAAAGTTGAAAAAAAAGTCAAAATTTTGAGAAAAAAGTCAAAATGTCGAGAAAAAGTCCAAATGTCGAGAAAAAAGTCAAAATGTCTAGAAAAAAGGCAAAATGTCTAGAAAAAAGGCAAAATGTCAAGAAAAAAGTCAAAATGTCGAGAAAAAGTCGAAATGTTGAGAAAAAAGTCGAAATGTCGAGAAAAAAGTCAAAATGTCGAGAAAGAAGTTGAAAAAAAAGTCAAAATTTTGAGAAAAAAGTCAAAATGTCAAGAAAAAAGTCGAAATGTCGAGAAAAAAGTTGAAATGTTGAGATAAAAGTCAAAATGTCGAGAAAAAAATCAAACTTTTAAAAAAAAAGTCGAAATGTTGAGAAAAAAGTCAAAATGTCAAGAAAAAAGTCGAAATGTTGAGAAAAAAGTCGAAATGTCGAGAAAAAAGTCGAAATGTTGAGAAAAAAGTCGAAATGCCGAGAAAAAAGTCCAAATGTCGAGAAAAAAGTCAAAATGTCGAGAAAGAAGTTGAAATGTCGAGAAAAAGTTGAAAAAAAAGTCAAAATTTTGAGAAAAAAGTCAAACTTTTGAGAAAAAAGTCAAAATGTCGAGAAAAAAAGTCAAAATGTCGAGAAAAAAGTCAAACTTTTGAGAAAAAAGTCGAAATGTCGAGAAAAAAAAGTCGAAATGTCGAGAAAAAAGTCCAAATTTTGAGAAAAAAGTCGAAATGTCAAGAAAAAAAAGTCGAAATGTTGAGAAAAAAGTCAAAATGTCGAGAAAAAAGTTGAATTGTCGAGAAAAAAGTCGAAATGTCGAGAAAAAAGTCGAAAAAAGAGTCTAGGTTGGACGATACTATATAAATCACTTTTTCGTGCAGAATGTCGGTTGGTAGAGTGGGAGAAACAGTAAAAAATAACCCAAATCTTTATTTGTAACTCGAGCTCATGGCCAAACCGTAAAAAGGAGACAAATAATTTTTCTCAGTCAAAAGTGTTACCGTGGCAACGCTAGCAGCTAGCAAGTAAAAAAAAGGGTGAAAATTTTCACACTTGTTGCTCGGCCAAACTTTATCTTAGAGACATCGTTCAAATTTACAAACACTCAGCCCGATTGGCACTAACCTCACCATGCTAATTTTTACATTTTTCGCAATATTTAACATTCAACTTTTTTTTTCAACATTCAACTTTTTTCTCGACATTTCAACGTTTTTCTCCAAGTATTTTTTACCCACCTAGCCTCTCGATGGCGTAGTAGTATTTTTTACCCACCTAGCCTCTCGATGGCGTAGTAGTATTTTTTACCCACCCAGCCTCTCGATGGCGTAGTAGTATTTTTTACCCACCTAGCCTCTCGATGGCGTAGTAGTATTTTTTACCCACCTAGCCTCTCGATGGCGTAGTAGTATTTTTTACCCACCTAGCCTCTCGATGGCGTAGTAGTATTTTTTACCCACCTAGCCTCTCGATGGCGTAGTAGTATTTTTTACCCACCTAGCCTCTCGATGGCGTAGTAGTATTTTTACCCACCTAGCTTCTCGATGGCGTAGTAGTATTTTTTACCCACCTAGCTTCTCGATGGCGTAGTAGCGCTGCTTGCCGTCGACTCGCACCGTGTCGGCGTACGGACTCCCGACGCCGTAGCCGATGATGTAGCCGCGGACGAGCACGCCGGGCCGGAGGGGCGGAGTCCACGACATCACGATGCTGCGGGGGAGGGGCCTCACGTGGAGGGACGAGGGCTGGTCCGGGACCTGGCTCTCTGGGGGCGGGGCATAGGGAGGGGGCGGGGTTTAGGAAGAGAGGGAGGGGTTTGGGAGGGAGGGGGCGGGGTTTAGGGACAATAAATAAATAATAATAATAATACGATCAAATACAGAACAATAAAATAGGATACGATAAAATATGATATACTACGATATAATACGATATAGTACAATATACTACAAGATAGTACAATATAATACGATACAATACGATATAGTACGATATGCTACGATATAGTACGATATACTACGATATAGTACGATATACTAGGATATAGTACGATATAGTACAATATACTATGATATAGTACAATATACTACGATATACCATGATATAGTACAATATAGTACAAAATAGTACGAGATATTACGATACAATAATATATAGTACTATAAAATATGATATAGTACGATAAAATACAATATAGTACGATTTAGTACTATATAATACAAAACAGTACGATAATAACGATATATCATTTTTTTCTAACATCACTTAAACTGAATTAAAATACAATAAAATACACTTGTAAATATTAAAAATAATAAGGATAATAATAATGGATGGATGATGAATGGGTGAATGATGAATGGATGAATGTTTGAATGATGAATGGATGAATGATGAATGGATGAATGGATGAATGATGAATGGATGAATGATGAATGGGTGAATGATGAATGGGTGAATGATGAATGGATGAATGTTTGAATGATGAATGGATGAATGGGTGAATGATGAATGGATGAATGGGTGAATGATGAATGGGTGAATGATGAATGGGTGAATGATGAATGGATGAATGATGAATGGGTGAATGATGAATGGGTGAATGATGAATGGATGAATGTTTGAATGATGAATGGATGAATGGGTGAATGATGAATGGATGAATGATGAATGGATGAATGATGAATGGTGAATGGATGAATGGGTGAATGATGAATGGGTGAATGATGAATGGATGAATGATGAATGGATGAATGATGAATGGATGAATGTTTGAATGATGAATGGATGAATGATGAATGGATGAATGATGAATGGGTGAATGATGAATGGGTGAATGATGAATGGATGAATGTTTGAATGATGAATGGATGAATGGGTGAATGATGAATGGATGAATGATGAATGGATGAATGATGAATGGTGAATGGATGAATGGGTGAATGATGAATGGGTGAATGATGAATGGATGAATGATGAATGGATGAATGATGAATGGTGAATGGATGAATGGGTGAATGATGAATGGATGAATGATGAATGGATGAATGATGAATGGTGAATGGGTGATGGATGATGAATGGATGAATGGTGAATGGGTGAATATCTACCGTCCAGGTCGTTCTCCGGAGTCTCTGCTTCCGTCCAATCACTGGCCGGTCCGGTTCCGTTGACCGTCATGGCCGACACCTGGAAGCTGTAACGGCTGCCCTTCTCCAGACCTGGCACACATTTATACACAAGTATATTATATATATATATATATATATATATATATATATATATATATATATATATATATATATATATATATATATATATATATATATATATATATATATACACACACACATACACACATGTGTACGGACACTGTTTTCACCATTGTAGTTTTCATTTGTTTTGTTTTAACTGAATCATATACGGTGGATTTTAACCCTTGTGCTGTCTTCAGGTCAAGGAAGAAGGGAGGAAAGAAAGAAGGGAGGAAAGAAGGAAGGAAGAAAGAAAAGAAGGAAGGAAGGAAGGAAGGAAGGAAGGAAGGAAGGAAGGAAGGAAGGAAGGAAGGAAGGAAGGAAGGAAGGAAGGAAGGAAGGAAGGAAGGAAGGAAGGAAGGGAGAAAATAAATAAAGGAAGGAAGGAAGGGAAAAAAGAAGGAAGGAAAGAAGGAAGGAAGCAAGGAAGGAAGGAAGGAAGGAAGGAAGGGAGGAAGGAAGGGAGGAAGGAAGGGAAAAAGGAAGAAAGAAAAGAAGGAAGGAAGGAAGGAAAGAAGGGAGAAAATAAATAAAGGAAGGAAGGAAGGGAAAAAAGAAGGAAGGAAGGAAGGAAGGAAGGGAGAAAAGAGGAAGGGAAGAAGGAAGGAGAGAGCAGAAGGAAAGAAGGAAGGAAGGAAGGGAGAAAAGAGGAAGGGAAGAAGGAAGGAGAGAGCAGGAGGAAAGAAGGAAAGGAGAAATGTTTTATATATGAACCCGGAGTCCCGGGACTCACCGGTGATCAGGTACCACAGGTTGTTGGGCTCAATGGCCTCCTGGTCGCCGCGGCGACCGGCTTTCTTGTACTTGATCTTGTAGGCGGTGATGAGGCCGTTCTGGCTGTTCCTCGGGGGGGGAATCCACGACACCCTGATGCTCTGGGGGAAATATATATATATAAATATATATATATATATATAAATATACATACGATAGGGGGGAAACTACGACACCCTGATGCTCTGGGGGAAATATATATATATAAATATATATAAACATATATAAATATACATACGATAGGGGGGAATCCACGACACCCTGATGCTCTGGGGGAAATATATATATATAAATATATATAAACATATATAAATATACATACGATAGGGGGGAATCCACGACACCCTGATGCTCTGGGGGAAAATATATATATATATATAAATATATATATACATACGATAGGGGGGAATCCACGACACCCTGATGCTCTGGGGGGAAATATATATATATAAATATAAATATATATAAATATACATACGATAGGGGGGAAGCACCAACACCCTGATGCTCTGGGTATAGTATATATATATATATATATATATATATATATATATATATATATACAGTGGTGGACAGTAACGGAGTAAATTTACTTGAGTACTGTACTTAAGTACATATCCAGAGGATTTGTACTTTACTTGAGTATTAGATTTCTTTGGTACTTATTACTCTTACTTGAATACATTTCCAAGACAAATATTTTTACTTTTACTCGAGTAAATTTCTAGGAAGGCTGAAAAGTACTCGTTACTTTCAGGTCTGCTCTTTTTTATTCTTCCCTAAAATCCTATTGGACACAAGCTGTTTTTGTCAAAGGAGGAACCTATCACAGTGCACGCTCTCCACTGGGATGTACGTAAAGCGGAAATACGTCAAGCCTCCTCAAAACCATACCGCCAAAGTAGCCTGCGTTTGTCAAGACAGAGCCGAAATTTACTCTTACTCTTACTTTTACTTAAAGTAAATTTAAAAGCATTTATTTTTTGGATACTTAAGTACCTTTAAAAGCAAGTACTTTTCTACTCTTACTCGAGTAATATTTTGACTGAGCTACTTTTACTTGTAACGGAGTAAATTTTGACCAGTAGTATTTGTACTCTTACTCAAGTACTGGGGTCGAGTACTCTGTCCACCTCTGTATACATATATATATATATATATATATATATATATATATATATATATATATATATATATATATATATATGTAGTAAAGGTGTGGCTATACATTGCAGTATATCATATTTTATCGTACTGTATTTTATCGTATTATATCGTATCGTATTTTATCGTACTGTATTATATCGTATTTTCTTTTATCGTATTTCATTGTAATGTATCATAATGTATCGTACTGTATTTCATCGTACTGTATCGTATTTTATCGTATAATATTTTAGTTTATCGTACTGTATTTTATCGTATTATATCGTACTGTATTTTATCGTATTTTATCGTACTGTATTCTATCGTATCGTATTTATCGTACTGTATTGTATCATACTGTATTTTATCGTACTGTATTTTATCGTATTATATCGTACTGTATTTTATCGTACTGTATTTTATCGTACTGTATTTTATCGTATTATATCGTACTGTATTTTATCGTACTTCCTCATACTGTATCATATTTGATTTTATCATACTGTATCGTTCTGTATTTTATCGTACTGTATTTTATCGTATTTTATCGTACTGTATTTTATCGTATTATATCGTACTGTATTTTATCGTACTGTATTTTATCGTACTGTATCGTTCTGTATTTTATCATACTGTATTTTATCAACTGTATTTTATCGTATTATATCGTACTGTATTTTATCGTACTGTATTTTATCGTATTTTATCGTACTGTATTTTATCGTATTATATCGTACTGTATTTTATCGTACTGTATTCTATCGTACTGTATTTTATCGTACTGTATTCTATCGTACTGTATTCTATCGTACTGTATTTTATCGTACTGTATTTTATCGTACTTCCTCATACTGTATCATATTTGATTTTATCATACTGTATCGTTCTGTATTTTATCATACTGTATTTTATCAACTGTATTTCATTGCACTGTATTTTATCGTACTGTATCGTGTTGTATTTTATTTTATCGTACTCTATTTTATCGTACTGTATTTCATCGTGCTGTATTATATCATACGATATAATACATAATACGACATGTTCTTGCTTATGTTTTTCTTTTTCTTTCAAAACTTTGTCTAACTTTGTTTACGATTTCTTACGTAGCGATTATTCTCGTTACTTACCCGGGACAGAACTGTATTATATCGTACGTTTATATCGTACGTTTTTATCGTTACTTAACCGGGACAGAACTGTATTTTATCATATTGTATTATATTGTACGTTTATATCGTACATTTTTATCGTACGTTTTTATCGTTACTTTCCCTGGACAGAACTGTATTTTATCGTATTGTTTTATATCGTACGTTTATATCGTACGTTATTCTCGTTACTTACCCTGGACAGAACTGTATTATATTGTACGTTTATATCGTACGTTTTTATCGTTACTTACCCTGGACAGAACTGTATTATATCGTACGTTTATATCGTACGTTCATATCGTTACTTACCCGGGACAGAACTGTATTATATCGTACGTTCATATCGTTACTTACCCGGGACAGAACCACGTCTAAGGAGACGTTCTGCGGAGCAGCGCTAGGAACTGCAGAGACAGACACACGGACACAGAGTCAGCACAATTCAGGACCTTCATTCGTATATATATATTCCTATATATATATATTTTCTTTTTAAATATATGATTATTGTTATTATTATTGTTATTATTATTGTTATAATTGTTATTTATTATTACTATTATCGTTTTTATCATTATTTACAAGTGTATTTTATTGTATTTCTATTTATTGTAAGTTTAAGTGATGTTAGAAAAAAACGATATATCGTATTTTATCGTACAATATCGATATTATCGTACTGTTTCGTATTATATCGTACTATTTCATACTATATCGTATTATATCGTACTATGTCGTATTACATCGTACTATATTATATTATATCATATTATATCGTACTATTTCATATTATATCATAATATATTGTAATATATCGTATTTCATCATAGTATATCGTGTTGTATCGTAATATATATTGTATTATATCATATTATACAATTTTGTACTATATTGTACTATATCATATTTTATCGTACTGTATTCTATCGTAGTTCATCGTACTGTATCGTATCGTTTTTTATCATACTGTATTTTATCATAGTGTATCATATCGTACAGTATTTTATCATACTGAATCGTATTTTATTTTATCGTACTGTATTTTATCGTACTGTATTTCAGTGTACAGTAATTTATCGTACTGTATTTAATCGTAAAGTATTTCATTGTACTGTATTTTATCGTACTGTATCGTAAAGTATTTTATCGTACTGTATTTTATCGTACTGTATTTTATCGTACTGTAATTTATCATACTGTATATTATTGTACTGTATTTCATTGTACTGTATTTTATCGTACTCTATTTTTTATAGTACTGTATCGTATCATATTTTATCATACTGTATTTTATCGTACTGTATTTTATCGTAAAGTATTTTAGCGTACTGTATTTTAGCGTACTGTATTTCATTGTACTGTAATTTATCGTACTGTATCGTACTACAGCGTATCATATCATATTATTTCTCTCTCCAGAAAAGCACGTGAACACGGCTCACCGTCCGAGTGCGTGGTGACGACGACGGGCTCGGACGCCGGGCCCAATCCGTAGCGGTTAGCGGCGCGGACGCGTACGCTGTACGCGGTGAACTTGCTGAGGCCGTCCATCTTGTAGCTAGTCCCGCCCACTTCCGCGCTCTGGGGGGAAATGACACGTTAGGGAAGTGATGGAGTGACGACATCACTGGTGGGTGTGGCCTGAAGTGATGGAGTGATGACATCACTGGTGGGTGTGGCCTGAAGTGATGGAGTGATGACATCACTGGTGGGTGTGGCCTGAAGTGATGGAGTGATGACATCACTGGTGGGTGTGGCCTGAAGTGATGGAGTGATGACATCACTGGTGGGTGTGGCCTGAAGTGATGGAGTGATGACATCACTGGTGGGTGTGGCCTGGTGGGCGGGTGGATGTCGTATCGT
Organism: Cololabis saira; assembly: GCF_033807715.1. NCBI lineage: Eukaryota > Metazoa > Chordata > Actinopteri > Beloniformes > Belonidae > Cololabis > Cololabis saira. The sequence goes on along the minus strand of NC_084597.1, from coordinate 2,165,843 downwards.
GTCGTAATAAATTGTATTGTAATTTATCGTATTGTACTATATCATATTGTATTGTGTTACATCATGCTATATCATACTATATCGTATTATATCGTATTATATTATACTATATCGTACTATATCGTATCATATTGTATCGTACTATATCTTATATCATACTATATAGTATTTCATCGTAATATAACGTATTATATCGTAATATATTGTATTGTATCGTAATATATTGTATTGTATCGTACTATATCGTATTTTATCATAGTATACCATATTATATCATACTATATCGTATTTTATCATAGTATACCATATTATATCATACTATATCGTATTTTATCGTAATATATCGTATAATATCGTAATATATTGTATTGTATCGTACCATATCTTATATCATACTATATAGTATTTTATCGTAATATATCGTATTATATCGTAATATATTGTATTGTATCGTACTATATCGTATTTTATCATAGTATACCGTATTATATAATACTATATCGTATTTTATCGTAATATATCGTATTATATCGTAATATATTGTATTGTATCGTACCATATCTTATATCATACTATATAGTAATTTATCGTAATATATCGTACTATATCATATTTTATCGTAATATATCGTACTATATTGCATATCATACTATATCGTATTTTATCGTATTATATGGTGTTATATCATACTATATCGTATTATATCCTATTTTATCGTACTATATTGTATTTTATCATATTCTATTGTACTATATCATATTATATCGTAATATATTGTATTGTATCATAGTATATCGTACTATATCATATTTTATCGTAATATATTGTATTGTATCATACTATATAGTATTTCATCGTAATATATCGTATTATATCGTAATATATTGTATTGTATCGTAATATATTGTATTGTATCGTACCATATCTTATATCATACTATATAGTATTTTATCGTAGTATATCGTAATATATTGTACTATATTGTATTATATCGTAATATATTGTATTGTATCGTACTATATCGTATCATAATATATCATACTATATTGTATTATATCGTATTTTATCGTACTATATAATACTATATCGTGTTATATCGTAATATATCATATTTTATCGTACTATATCGTATTTTATCATAATATATCGTATTACATTGTACTATATCGTATTATATCGTAATATATTGTATTGTATCGTACTATATCGTATATCATAATATATTGTATTTTATCGTAATATATCGTACTATATTGCATATCATACTATATCGTATTATATCCTATTTTATCGTACTATATTGTATTTTATCATATTCTATTGTACTATATCGTATTATATCGTAATATATTGTATTGTATCATAGTATATCGTATTTTATCGTAATATATCGTACTATATATCGTATATCATACTATATCGTATTTTATGGTAGCATATCGTATTTTATCGTAAAATATTATATTATATCATACTATATCGTACTATATCTCTGTACTTCAACATTAATCTCGACATTTCAACTTTTTTCTCAACATTCCGACTTTTTTCTCGACATTTGGCCAAGCAGGGTCCCGTTGGGCTGGGCGGGGTTTAGGGTTAAAGGGCGGGGTTTATGGGTGAGGGGGCGGGGTTTAGGGTTAAAGGGCGGGGTTTATGGGTGAGGGGGCGGGGTTTAGGGTTAAAGGGCGGGGTTTATGGTTAAGGGGGCGGGGTTTATGGGTGAGGGGGCGGGGTTTAGGGTTAAAGGGGCGGGGTTTATGGTTGAAGAGGCGGGGTTTATGGTTGAAGGGGCGGGGTTTATGGTTGAAGAGGCGGGGTTTATGGTTGAAGAGGCGGGGTTTATGGGTGAGGGGGCGGGGTTTATGGTTGAAGGGGCGGGGTTTATGGTTGAAGAGGCGGGGTTTATGGGTGAGGGGGCGGGGTTTAGGGTTAAAGGGGCGGGGTTTATGGTTAAGGGGGCGGGGCCAGACCTGCTCCTCTCCTGATTGGCCCTCCTCCCTCCACAGGAGGCGGTAGCCCAGCAGCGGCCCGTTCTGATTGGCCGGGGCCTCCCATGTGACCTGGATGGAGGTGGAGGAGAGGGCGGAGCCTCGGAGAGACTCCGCCCTGCCGGGGGCCTGCACTGTGGACAAACACAAGTATTACACACATACAAGTACACACAAGTATTACACACATACAAGTACACACAGGTATTACACACATGTATACACAAGTATTACACACATACAAGTACACACAAGTATAACGTTCATACAAGTACACACAAGTATTACACACACACACAAGTACACACAAGTATTACACACATTTATACAAGTACACACAAGTATTACACACATACAAGTACACACAAGTATTACATTCATACAAGTACACACAAGTATTACACACATACAAGTACACACAAGTATTACACACACACACAAGTACACACAAGTATTACACACATTTATACAAGTACACACAAGTATTACACACATACAAGTACACACAAGTATTACATTCATACAAGTACACACAAGTATTACACACATACAAGTACACACAAGTATTACACACATTTATACACAAGTATTACACACATTTATACACAAGTATTACACACATACAAGTACACACAAGTATTACACACATGTATACACAGGTATTACACACATACAAGTACACACAAGTATTACACACATACAAGTACACACAAGTATTACATTCATACAAGTACACACAAGTATTACACACATTTATACACAAGTATTACACACATACAAGTACACACAAGTATCACATACATTTATACAAGTACACACAAGTATTACACACATACAAGTACACACACAAGTATTACACACATTTATACAAGTACACACAAGTATTACATTTATACAAGTACACACAAGTATTACACACATTTATACAAGTACACACACAAGTATTACACACATTTATACAAGTACACACAAGTATTACACACATGTATACACAAGTATTACACACATACAAACACACATGCATATGGGGGCCCCCTCTCTGTAGGTCTATATATATATATATGTGTATAGTATCAGTACTTATGGTCTGGTTTAGTAGTAATCCTCAGGGGGGGCTCTCCCCGGGGCCCCCCTCTCTGTAGGTCTATATATATATATATATATATATATATATATATATATATATATATATATATATATATATATATATATATATATATATATATATATGATAGTACTAGTACGTGTATATTGATGAAGCATTGTGACAGCATGTGGCCCCTGCAGGGACAACGACGCCTTGCAGGTTGCCCCAGCCTCATACCCCGCTTGACGCATTGTCATGCAAATTCCAGTTTCCTGAAACCCCTGCAGGGGAACGAGGCCTTGCAAGTTGCCCCAGCCTCATACTAGGCATGGGGCATAAAAAACGGCCGCGATAACGTTATCGTGGGGTACTGTAATTATCGCCAAATTTATTTTATTTTATTTATTTATTTTTTTTGGAAGAAAGTGTCAATTCACTCGCCCGGTTGCATATCGGGCCCTGACCGGATACGGATCCAGCTGTAGAGGCGGAGCGCCGGGCGGAAGTGAAGAATCCCCCGACGTGTGTTATTGTTGATGAGCAGGCAGAGCATTAGCACTAGCAGCTAGCGCCGAGATGGCATCAAACATGCAGTCTGACTCTGAATCAGAACTCCAAGATACTGGACAACTTCCAGACGGCGACGCCGCCGAACGGATTCTCTATCCTCCCAGCAAATGGTTCAAGTCCAACGTATGGGAGTACGTAATCGTGATATTTTTGTCCACTAATATTTTTGTCCCATGCCTACCTCATACCACCGCTTGACCTATTGTCACACAAGTTCCGGCGTCTTGCATCCCTGCCGAGACAGGCACCGTGGGAGTGGCTTGACTTCCAGCCCCTGCAGAGACGAGGACCATATATGGACTTCCTGACTACTCAGGGGTAAGCATGGGACGATATGAAAATTTCATATCACGATATTAGTGGACAAAAATATCACGATTACGATAAAAAATCCAGATAAAATTCTTAAAATGCAAGGAAAAACACTAACCGTGGATCCACTGGTTCCTTCAGAACATTTATTCTCAAATCATTCTCAACACAGTGACACTTGAGGTAGAGAACAAATAGTGTACTGTAAATGTTATGCATTACAAAGTGTAAACTATAGTACCGGTACTTATTTGAACTTTCTTTTTTTGTAAGAAAATACTTCCCTGAGAGTCGAAAGAAATAAGTGACAAATAGAAATAAAGTGACAAAGTAGAGCCAAATGCACACTGATTGTATTACTCAGTAAAACTTTGGCTGGCTGCTACTTAGTACGGCTCTCTGGAAAAATAATAAAATAGAGGCACTGCTCTGTAGTATACAAAACAAAATCTGCATGGCCAACACAAAGATTGAGTGAAAATAAAGTGCCACAGTATGCACACGGATTGTACTACTCTCTGAAAAAATATTAAATAAATAATAATAGTATTTGCCTGAGGCGCCGGTACTTTTTTCCAGCAGCGTCTGCAGACAGGAGTCTCGTCTTTTTGTTCATGTTGCGTGTAAACCCAAAGTACTCCCATACGTTGGACTTGATCCTTTTGCTGGGAGGATAGAGAATCCGTTCGGCGGCGTCGCCGTCTGGAAGTTGTCCAGTATCTTGGAGTTCTGATTCAGAGTCAGACTGCATGTTTGATGCCATCTCGGCGCTAGCTGCTAGTGCTAATGCTCTGCCTGCTCATCAACAATAACACACGTCGGGGGATTCTTCACTTCCGCCCGGCGCTCCGCCTCTACAGCTGGATCCGTATCCGGTCTGGGCCGGATATGCAACCGGGCGAGTGAATTGACACTTTCTTCCAAAAAAAGAAAAAAAAAAAATTTTTTTTTTTTTTTTTTTTTGGCGATAATTACAGTACCCCACGATAACGTTATCGCGGCCGTTTTTTATCGCGATATACGATAATATCGTATATCGCCCCATGCCTACTCAGGGGTAGTCCCAAAACTGAAAGATCACACCTGACTGTCTCTCACTTGGCTTGTTTATTCCTGTCTTTGTTGATTGAACCTTTGTATAAAAACCCTGTGGCCAAATCAATCTGGGTCAGCATTTCAACCAGACTTTGGTCTGTGTAGACGTGCTCACCGCCGGCTGAATGAACTCACTATACCACGAGCGGACTTATGAACTGATTTTGATAAATTCCTCAACAATTTATATATATATATATATATGTATATATATATATATATATATATATATATATATATATATATATATATATATATATATATATATATATATATATATATATATATATATATATATATCCAGATAGTACCAGTACTTACGGTCTGGTTTGGTGGTGATCTTTACGGGGGCCGAGCTGTCCCCGGGGCCCCCCTCCCCAAACGCCACCACCCTGAACACGTAGATCTGCTCCGGCTTCAGCTGCGACACCGTTAGCTCGTGGACGGACGGGTCGGACACGTTGATGCAGCGCTCCCTGTTACCGTGGAAACCACAGAGACGTTACCGTGGAGACCAGAGAGACGTTACCATAGCAACGAGGGGCTACCCGGTGACCCCATCCACCCATACATATATCCAACATTACTCCAGCAGGGAGGGGCCGGACACGTTGATGCAGCGCTGCCTGTTAGCGTTACTTGTCGAGAAAAAAGACGAAATGTCGAGAAAAAAGTAGAGATTTCGAGATTAATTGATGAATTACAATTTAGAGAAAAAGGTCGGAGGAGAAACAGCTACTGGCCGTCGGACCTGAGTAGCATCAACGGTAACGTAGCTGCTTCCTGTCTACTTCCTTCCTTCATTCCCTCCTAATTTCCTTCCTTCCTTCCTTCCTTCCTACCAACCGACCTTCCTTCCTATCTACTTCCAGTCTACTTCCTTCCTTTCTAATTCCTATCTACTTCCTTCTTTCCTATTGTGACGACCCTCTTTACCTTCCTGCCTTGTGGCTGGTCTTCCCCCTTGCAGGTGGCAGTGGGAGGAGCTGAGGGTCATCAGAGAAGTGGCAGCACCTGTGCTCAAGGAGCCTTTAAAAAGCTCTGGCTGCTCACTTCTCCCCTCTCTCTCATCCCTGAGGCAGCATTTTGTTGGTGGTTTGGTTTTGCTTTAGTTTTACACCTTACACACACATACACCCACATTGTTTCCCGCATGCACTCACTTACACCACTGATCTACAGACTACACACGCCATATTTAATTAAGGTTCTTCTTTTAGCTTTATTATTTGGTATTATTTAATAAAAACCCTTTTTGATTGACTTTCCTTGTGTTGCGTCTCCCTCTTTGTCATGGCCGTGCAGCCCGGTTCGTGACACTATCTACCTATTACCTTCCTTCTTATCTACTTAATTCCTATCTACTTCCTTCCTTCCTTCCTTCCTTCCTTCCTTCCTTCCTTCCTTCCTTCCAATCTACAACAGTCCTTCCTGTCTACTTACTATCTACATCCTTCATTCCTTCCTATCTACTTCAAACTACTTCCTTCCTTCCTCTTGTTCTCTCCTTCCTTCTTCCCTTCCTCTCTTCTCCCTTCCTTCCTTCATTCATTCATCTTCTTATCAACTTCCTGCCTTCCTTCCTTTCTTTTTTGCTCATTTCCTTCCTTCCTTCCTTCCTTCCTTCCTTCCTTCCTTCCTTCCTTCCTTCCTTCCTTCCTTCCTTCCTTCCTTCCTTCCTTCCTTCCTTCCTTCCTTCCTCCCTCCCTCCCTCCCTCCCTCCCTCCCTTCCTTCCTTCCTTCCTTCCTTCCTTCCTTCCTTCATCCTATCTACTTACTTCTGTTACCGGGGTGACCAGAGGATAGCGCATCGTAGCATATTGTATCATAATATATCCTATCGTGTTTTATCGTAATATATCGTATTAAATCATAATATATTGTATTGTACTATATCTTATATCATACTATACCGTATTTTATCGTACTATTTCGACCAGAGAGCCGTTACCGTAGCAACCGGAGGATAGCGTATTAATAATAATAGTAACGATATTACGAGAATAAAGTGGTAAAATTACGAGAATAAAGTGGTAAAATTACGAGAATAAAGTGGTAAAATGATGAGAATAACGTGATAAAATTACGAGAATAAAGTGGTAAAACTATGAGAATAAAGTGGTAAAACTATGAGAATAAAGTGGTAAAATTATGAGAATAAAGTGGTAAAATTAGGAGAATAAAGTGTTAACTCACCTGGCCACGCCCTCCTCTCTGTAGAACACGCCGTACGTGGAGACTCCGCCCCCTCCGGCCTCCAGGGGGCGGAGCCAGCTCAGCCTGACGGCGCGGGCGGACACGGCGGCGGGGGCGGGGCTTCGGGGGGCGGAGGGGGGGCGGGGCGAGCCCGGGGGGCGGGGCCAAGCTGGGGGGGGAGAGGAGGAGGAGGAGTCAGTCAGGGGGGCGGGGTCGGGCCCAGGGGGCGTGGCCTCTGCTCAGGGGGGGAGGGGAAAACAAGCATGTGATTGGGAGATAACGGAAAGGGGGCGGGGCCAAAACAAGGAACCAATGAGAGGAAGGAAAGAGGAACGGAACGGAAAAAGAGAAGAAGACAAGAAGGAAGAAAAGGAGGAAGAAGAAGAAGAAGAGCGGTAAAAAGAAGCATCTTCTTTTTTTCAATTTTTATTACCATTTTGTTTTTTTATTTTGTTAACATACAAACAACAACAAAAGACGACATAGAGTTACAATGATATGTATCTAGGTGTGTGTGCAAATATAAATATATAAATAAATTAAGAATATGAATTTGAAAAAAAAAAATAAATAAATAAATAAATAAATAAATAAATAAATAAATAAATAAATAAATAAATATCGGCAACGCAGAATGTTTTAGATCCATATTGGACCAAAAACACAAAAAACTAATTTGTCTGGAGCCGCAAAAAATAAAAAAAAGAGTCAGAATTGCGTGAAAAAAGTTGAAATGTCGAGATTAAAAAGGAAAAGAAGAAAAGATGAGAAAAAAGGAAAAAAAGAAAAAGAAAAAATAAGAAAAAAAGAGAAAAAATGAAAAAAGAAAAAAGGAGAAAAAAAGACGAAAAAAAGATAAAAAAGAGAAATAGAAAAAAGAAGAAAAAAAGGAAAACAAAGAAGAAAAAAAAGAAAAAAGAAAAAAGAGAAAAAAAGAAGAAAGAAAAGAGAAATAGAAAAAAGAAGAAAAAAGGAAAAAAGAAGAAAAAAAGAAAAAAGAAAAAAAGGGAAAAAAAGAAAAGAAGAAGAAAAGAAGAAAAAAAGGAAAAGAGAGGTCAAACATTTTTGAAAAACCTCCAGGAGCCACTAGGGCGGCACTAAAGAGCTGCGGGTTGGCGAGCCCCGTCACACACACACGCACACACCAGCACCCCAGTCTCGCACTCAGAAGGCGCGCCGATTTTTCCCAGTGTCCAGTCGCGGTACTGCATCTAAAAATCCCATGGGGCCCAGAAAGCTTTTTTCCCATAGACCGCAATAGTAAAAGATCGTCCTCTAAAACTGTTCACAGGAACCTCCAGCTGTAATCACCGGCTATTACTAATCTTTGTATTCTATATTTTTAAGTCATGGACTTTATATCCGTCAAAAATGTTTTATAACGGCCAGAAAAGTCAAAGAAAAGTCTCTTTCTGGGCGTGACGTCACGGCTTTGTCCGTGCATTCCACGGATGTTTATATTAATATATATTATGTAATTATATTATATTAATACATTAATAATATATGTAATACTATACATGTAATAATATACATGAATTAATATATTATTTTAATACATATTATATTAATACTCGTTCACATTGCCCCGGGGCATGATGGGAGGCCCCAGAGCATCATGGGAGGTGACTCAACTGCGCATGCTCTATGGGCCCGTGTACCAGGAAGTAAACCAGGAAGTCCGAGATTTTTTCGGCGGATGCGCTGGCTGAGCAGAATGCATTGAAATGAATGGGCGGCCATTTTTGGTACAGTATCCAGTTATATAATACATCCATGGCACACACACATATAGAGAGAGAGAGAGAGAGAGAGAGAGCTCAGCGGTCTCCATGGCAACAGACACCACTGTAAAGTGTTGATTGGAGTGTGTGTGTTTTGTGTGTGTTTGATGCGTGCGTGTGTGTGTGTGTGTTTTGTGTGTGCTAACGTCGCTAAGGTCAAACGCTGGCGGTGAAAACAAATCTCTCTCTTCTGCCCTTCGCTTGACCCTTTTCCTCTCTCTCTCTCATTCCTAATCCCTCCTTTTCACTTCATCCTGTTTCTCCTCTAGTTCATCTCTCTTTTCCGCCAGCAGCCGAAGAAGATTTTTTTACATTTAAGAAACATGAAAAAAAAAATAAATAAAAAAAAAAAAATATATATATATATATATATATATATATATATGAATACAAAATGTATATATTTATATATTTTTTTATTCTTTAATGTATATACATATATATATTTATATATATTTTTTAAATATATGTTTATATATTTAAAAAAAATATATCTATTTGCTTATTTATATATTTATATATATATATATATATATATATATATATATATATATATATATTAATATACATGTATATATATTAATATACATGTATATATATAAAAAAATTACATATATATATATATATGTATAAATTATATATATTATATATATACATATTTATTTTAATTTATAATTTATATATATATAAATTTCTTTTAGATACATGTTTCCATGTCAACATTCATTTCCATCATTCTGCTGGAGCATCGATTGGGATTAGCATGGTGGGGGAATTGATTCTTACTGCTAAGTACTTAGCGCTTAGCGCTTCGATTGCATTGGAAAGTGCTTTACGATTAAAGTTTGATTGATTGAATGACCGACAGCTCAACTGGTGATTGATATGCCGGATCAATGGACACATTTACGGACAAATCTGCTAAAAAACGAATGGACCTCATGGTCAAATTCAAGAAAAATAATATTTTTTTTCATTATTATATGTAGCATTAGCAATAGCATTAGCATCATGCATGTAGGCTTGGAAAGGACTCGAATGGTCTCTGATTGTGTAGGATTGCATTAGCGTTTCCATTAACATTTTTACTGGCATTAGCATTTGCATTTACATTAGCATTATGCCTTGTATGCTTGAAAATAACTCGAGTGCTAACGTGTGTAGCATTTTTATTAGCATTAGCAATACAATTAGCATTAGTAGTACGATTAGAATTAGCATTAGCATTATGCCTTTTATGATTGAAAGGGACTTGAGTGGTGTCTGAAAAATAAGGTATGTAACATTTGCATTAGCATTTCTATTAGCATTATCAATCGCATTAGCCATAGGATTAGAGTTAGCATTAGGATTACGCCTTTTATGATTGAAAAGGTCTCGAGTGATCTCCGATAATAAGGTGTTTAGCATTTGCAGTAGCATTAGCGTTAGTATAATCTCTTATATGACTGAAAAGGACTCGAGTGGTGTCAGTGTGTGTGTACTTGTTCAGGTATATGTGTGTACTTGTTCAGGTGTGTGTGTACTTGTTCAGGTGTGTGTGTACTTGTTCAGGTATGTGTGTGTACTTGTTCAGGTATGTGTGTACTTGTTCAGGTGTGTGTGTGTGTGTGTGTGTGTGTGTACTTGTTCAGGTATGTGTGTGTACTTGTTCAGGTATGTGTGTACTTGTTCAGGTGTGTGTGTGTGTGTGTGTGTGTGTACTTGTACAGGTGTGTGTGTACTTGTACCGGTGTGTGTGTGTGTACTTGTACTTCCTCTCACCTGGCTCCCGCAGCATTAGCTGCGCCGTAGCGGCGCTACTTCCTGCCTCGTTCTCCGCTACGCACTGATAGAAGCCTTGATCTGATTGGAGGAGGCCGAGGATCTGGAGGCTGCTTCCTTCCTGTTACATACAAAATAAAAGCCTTGGTGAAGCTTCCTTCCTGTTACATACAAAATAAAAGCCTTAGTGAAGCTTCCTTCCTGTTACATACAAAATAAAAGCCTTAGTGAAGCTTCCTTCCTGTTACGTACAAAATAAAAGCCTTAGTGAAGCTTCCTTCCTGTTACGTACAAAATAAAAGCCTTAATGAAGCTTCCTTCCTGTTACATACAAAATAAAAGCCTTAGTGAAGCTTCCTTCCTGTTACATACAAAATAAAAGCCTTAGTGAAGCTTCCTTCCTGTTACATAAAAAATAAAAGCCTTAGTGAAGCTTCCTTCCTGTTACGTACAAAATAAAAGCCTTAGTGAAGCTTCCTTCCTGTTACGTACAAAATAAAAGCCTTAGTGAAGCTTCCTTCCTGTTACGTACAAAATAAAAGCCTTAGTGAAGCTTCCTTCCTGTTACGTACAAAATAAAAGCCTTAGTGAAGCTTCCTTCCTGTTACGTACAAAATAAAAGCCTTAGTGAAGCTTCCTTCCTGTTACGTACAAAATAAAAGCCTTAGTGAAGCTTCCTTTCTGTTACGTACAAAATAAAAGCCTAAGTGAAGCTTCCTTCCTGTTACGTACAAAATAAAAGCCTTAGTGAAGCTTCCTTCCTGTTACATACAAAATAAAAGCCTTAGTGAAGCTTCCTTCCTGTTACATACAAAATAAAAGCCTTAGTGAAGCTTCCCTTCCTGTTACATACAAAATAAAAGCCTTAGTGAAGCTTCCTTCCTGTTACGTACAAAATAAAAGCCTTAGTGAAGCTTCCTTCCTGTTACATACAAAATAAAAGCCTTAGTGAAGCTTCCTTCCTGTTACATACAAAATAAAAGCCTTAGTGAAGCTTCCTTCCTGTTACATACAAAATAAAAGCCTTAGTGAAGCTTCCTTCCTGTTACATACAAAATAAAAGCCTTAGTGAAGCTTCCTTCCTGTTACATACAAAATAAAAGCTTTAGTGAAGCTTCCTTCCTGTTACATACAAAATAAAAGCCTTAGTGAAGCTTCCCTTCCTGTTAGATACAAAATAAAATGTATATATATTTATTTTACTCACCACTAATCTGAAATAGTCGCTAGGAACCACTTCGTCTCCGTCCTTTAACCAGCGTACGGAGGGGGCGGGGCTTCCCGTCACCGAACATTCCAGCTCAACGTCGGCGGCGGCGGCGGCTAACGTGTTGGTGGGGTAGCTCAGGAACTGGGGGGGAACTGGGGGGGACACATTATTCAGTTACACACTAAAATACTGGGGGGGGACACATTATTCAGTTACACACTAAAATACTGGGGGGGGAAACATTATTCAGTTACACACTAAAATACTGGGGACACATTATTCAGTTACACACTAAAATACTGGGGGGGACACATTATTCAGTTACACACTAAAATACTGGGGGGGGGACACATTATCCGGTTACACACTAAAATACTGGGGGGGACACATTATTCAGTTACACACTAAAATACTGGGGACACATTATCCGGTTACACACTAAAATACTGGGGGGGGGACATTATTCAGTTACACACTAAAATACTGGGGGGGACACATTATTCAGTTACACACTAAAATACTGGGGGGGGGACACATTATCCGGTTACACACTAAAATACTGGGGGGGACACATTATTCAGTTACACACTAAAATACTGGGGACACATTATCCGGTTACACACTAAAATACTGGGGGGGACACATTATTCAGTTACACACTAAAATACTGGGGGGGAAACATTATTCAGTTACACACTAAAATACTGGGGGGGGGACATTATTCAGTTACACACTAAAATACTGGGGGGGGGACACATTATTCAGTTACACACTAAAATACTGGGGGGGGGACACATTATTCAGTTACACACTAAAATACTGGGGGGGGGACACATTATTCAGTTACACACTAAAATACTGGGGGGGGACACATTATTCAGTTACACACTAAAATACTGGGGGGGGGGCACATTATCCGGTTACACACTAAAATACTGGGGGGGACACATTATTCAGTTACACACTAAAATACTGGGGGGGGGGACACATTATTCAGTTACACACTAAAATACTGGGGGGGGACACATTATTCAGTTACACACTAAAATACTGGGGGGGGACACATTATTCAGTTACACACTAAAATACTGGGGGGGGGGACACATTATTCAGTTACACACTAAAATACTGGGGACACATTATCCGGTTACACACTAAAATACTGGGGGGGACACATTATTCAGTTACACACTAAAATACTGGGGGGGACACATTATTCAGTTACACACTAAAATACTGGGGGGGGACACATTATTCAGTTACACACTAAAATACTGGGGACACATTATTCAGTTACACACTAAAATACTGGGGGGGGGGACACATTATTCAGTTACACACTAAAATACTGGGGACACATTATCCGGTTACACACTAAAATACTGGGGGGGACACATTATTCAGTTACACACTAAAATACTGGGGGGGGCACATTATTCAGTTACACACTAAAATACTGGGGGGGGGGACACATTATTCAGTTACACACTAAAATACTGGGGGGGGGGACACATTATTCAGTTACACACTAAAATACTGGGGACACATTATCCGGTTACACACTAAAATACTGGGGGGGACACATTATTCAGTTACACACTAAAATACTGGGGGGGGCACATTATTCAGTTACACACTAAAATACTGGGGGGGGACACATTATTCAGTTACACACTAAAATACTGGGGGGGGGGACACATTATTTAGTTACACACTAAAATACTAGGGGGAAAGGTTAATCAGTTACACACTAAAATACAGCTTTTTGTGTTTTTATTTTTAATTTAGAAATTAAGGAAAAGGGTTTGTTGAGCCACAATTTGTAATAAACGTCCAAAATGTAATAACTTTTTAATTTCATTTTGTAATAAAGCCACATTTTGTAATACATTTTGCCACATTATGTAATTATTGCATTTTGAGAAGATTATTATAAAATGCACTTGCAACTTTTTTATTTTCTAGGAAATGTAATAACATGGTGCATTATGTAATAAAACCTATTATTGTTGTTTGTTTAACAATGAATTTATAAAAGAGTGACTTTTTTATTTTTCTTTATTACATTTTTTTAAATTAAAACAGAGAAAAAGGGTTCAAAAGGCCTCTATAATGTTGAAAATAATAAAAATAATAATAATAATAATAATAATAATAATAATATATATATATATATATATATATATATATATATATATATATATATATATATATATATATATATATATATATATATATATTTTATTTTATTTAATTTTTTTTAAATAGTGTCAAATTTAAGGTTTGTGAACCAAAAAAAAATTGGCAACCCGTCCAATCCCGTCCCTGCGTTTCCAACCATTGTATCAAACGTTAATCCCGTTAAAAACGGCCGTCGGCGGCTTGTAATCTCCCGACGCCGCAGCTAATTTTCCCCGGGGGTTTTAATCCCAGAGTTTAATCCCAGAGTTTAATCTCAGATTACAGCTGTTTCCACAAGTGCCGAGTCTGTTTGAATTGAGAGAAAAATCCTAAAAGTACCAAAACCATAAAACCCTTGGCTGATTGTTTTCCTCGTCCGGAGTCGTCTCAATCCAACCGTTGTTTCCTCCACAAACGATTACGGCGCCGGTTCCGCCTTTTAAGGGGATTTTGTTGGGAAGTTTTAACCCAGATATGGAAATAATCAGCCCAGCATGAGTCGCCGGGGGTTTAGGATTTATCGTAGTTCTATCCGACTACGACGTTGGGACCTTTTAAACATTTCTATCTTTCTGACCAACATAGCGGAAACTGCAGCTCTTTACACTAGAAACAACACACACTTTTACACCATTTATACTCTCTTTTATCCCTGTGTCATCTAGGAACAACAGAGACACAAAATACAAAAACTGGAATACTCACAGGAGCATAAGGATTCAGGAAATGAATGATATACCCAAACTATATCATTGTTGCAGGTCAATGTGAGCCTTAAACTACAGCATTATTAACTAGAAAAATTGCTGCATTTTTCAGCAATAAAGGTGAAGGACTCAAAACTAAGTCCGATGACACCACACACGACTCTCCTGTGCAGCCAGAGCCTGAAAATGGACAACGTCACGCGTGTTGTTATCCAGACTGTGAGTTTGATCAGAGCCCGAGGGCTGAACCACCGGCAGTTTGAGGCTGAACGGCCGTCCCCATCACACCGAGGTCCGGTGGTTGGGCCGAGGAGACGTGCTCAGACTCATTGTAATTATTGTTAAGAGTAGAGTAGTATGATTAGGAAAAAAAATTATTTGGTAGGCTATTTTTTTTCTCTACTACATTTGTAATTTTACATTGTGTTACTGGTGTTTTCATGTACCAACATGCAATTATGTTGACTCCGGCTCCCTTAAGGTGACATTAGAGTCTGACATCCCTGGGTTAAAGCAAAGATCCTCTATACAGAAGATTTACCGCATTACCGTTTCTGCCAATGGTATGAAATGGTATACACTTCCTGTCTCCTAAGTGGGCGTGGCCGCCCCTCTGACCTCACTTCCTGTCTCCTAAGTGGGCGTGGTCTCCCCTCTGACCTCACTTCCTGTCTCCTAAGTGGGCGTGGTCTCCCCTCTCCCCAACAACACTAGATACAGTACAACTTTAATATTTGTGCCTTATTTTGCCACTCGTTTTTTTTTTTTTATATCTACTACCTTAATGTCTGATATCAACCCAGTACAAGATCATCGGATCAGTCTAATATTATTTTTTTCCCTTCCAAAAAGACTTCAATAATAACTCTCCAAGGTCTAACTCAGAATTCCAAGATGGCGGCCCCTAAAATCCAAGATGTCCGCCCGAAAACGTTCTTTTTCCTTTATAACTCGAAATGCCTTGGTTTTAAGCCCCATAAATATATGAAAGTTGAATATAAAGTTGGGTATTGTGGACATTTTGGTACCAGGTACATGTATGTATCCAATACAGTTCTTGAGATATATACCTTTCAGACGCCCATTTCTTTTCCAGCTTTTCCGGGAGCGAACTTAATCAACTCGATGCTTCTTTTGTGTTTTAAGCTTCGTGATCCGGATTATAAATCAATCAAGGCGCGGAGGAAGATGATGGGAGGGGGTTGCTGGTTCTAAAACCTGATTATTTCCATATCTAGGTTACAACTTCGGAACAAATAATCCCCTTCAGAAATGTTGCCTTTAGCCGACCGGCAACATCGGTTGTGGAAACAATGGTTGGATTAAGTCCCGCTCCTTTTGCGGACACGCCCCTTTTGCGGACACGCCCCTTTAAGGCCCCGTCCCCACTTTTAAGCCCTTCCCCCACTTTTAATGCCGGTTGGAGAAATATCTAGTAGTATGCATAAATCTAGTAGTATGTACAAATTTTGTAGTATGCATAAATCTAGTAGTATGCATAAATCTAGTAGTATGTATAAATCTAGTAGTATTCAGAAGTACTAGTACTTACCTAGCACGTGTAGCTCAGCGCTAGCGCTGATGTTGTGGTTCTCGTATAAATCTAGTAGTATTCATAAGTACTAGTACTTACCTAGCACGTGTAGCTCGGCGCTAGCGCTGATGTTGTGGTTGTCGTATAAATCTAGTAGTATTCATAAGTACTAGTACTTACCTAGCACGTGTAGCTCGGCGCTAGCGCTGATGTTGTGGTTGTCGTATAAATCTAGTAGTATTCATAAGTACTAGTACTTACCTAGCACGTGTAGCTCGGCGCTAGCGCTGATGTTGTGGTTGTCGTTAGCCGCCGTGCAGGTGTAGCTGCCGGAGTCGTCGTCGGTGACGCTGCGGATCACCAGGTTACTGCCGGCCAGTAGAGAGTACTTCTTGTTCCTGGAGAAAAGAGTATTAGCTAGTATTAAATAGTACTAGTACTACTATAGTCGGTGATGCTGGTACTAGTCCTAGTACTACTATAGTAGTACTAGTACTATAGTAGCACTGGTACTAGTACTATAGTAGTACTAGTACCAGTGCTACTATAGTACTCCACTCACCAGCTTTGTACTTCCTCCTCTACTCTATAGTAGTACTAGTTTTAGTAATACGGTAGTACTAGTATTAATACTATAGTACTAGTAGTACTAGTACTACTATAGTACTAGTACTCACCAGCTGTGTACTTCCTCCCCCCCTCTCCTCTATAGTAGTACTATAGTAGTACTATAGTACTAGTACTCACCAGCTGTGTACTTCCTCCTCTCCTCTATAGTAGTACTAGTATTAGTACAATAGTACTAGTAGTACTAGTACTATAGTACTACACCCACCAGCTGAGTACTTCCTCTCCTCTATAGTAGTACTACAGTAGTACTATAGTACTAGTATTAGTGTTATAGTACTCAGTGCTATAGTAGTACTATAGTACTTGTACTCACCAGCTGTGTACTTCCTCCCCTCCTCTCCTCTATAGTAGTACTATAGTAGTACTATAGTACTACTAGTATAGTAGTACTATAGTACTAGTACTCACCAGCTGTGTACTTCCCCCTCTCCTCTATAGTAGTACTATAGTAGTACTGTAGTACTAGTACTCACCAGCTGTGTACTTCCCCCTCTCCTCTATAGTAGTACTACAGTAGTACTGTAGTACTAGTACTCACCAGCTGTGTACTTCCCCCTCTCCTCTCCTCTATAGTAGTACTATAGTAGTACTATAGTAGTACTGTAGTACTAGTACTCACCAGCTGTGTACTTCCTCCTCTCCTCTATAGTAGTACTATAGTAGTACTGTAGTACTAGTACTCACCAGCTGTGTACTTCCTCCCCCCCTCTCCTCTATAGTAGTACTATAGTAGTACTATAGTACTAGTACTCACCAGCTGTGTACTTCCTCCTCTCCTCTATAGTAGTACTATAGTAGTACTATAGTACTAGTACTCACCAGCTGTGTACTTCCTCCTCTCCTCTATAGTAGTACTATAGTAGTACTGTAGTACTAGTACTCACCAGCTGTGTACTTCCTCCTCTCCTCTATAGTAGTACTATAGTAGTACTGTAGTACTAGTACTCACCAGCTGTGTACTTCCTCCTCTCCTCTATAGTAGTACTAGTATTAGTACTATAGTACTAGTACTCACCAGCTGTGTACTTCCTCCCCCCCTCTCCTCTATAGTAGTACTATAGTAGGAGTAGGAGGAAGTACTACAGTAGTACTATAGTACTAGTACTCACCAGCTGTGTACTTCCTCCCCCCCTCTCCTCCACTGGATCTGGGCCGTGGGGAATCCCGAGGCGGAACATTCCAGAACGGCGTCGGTTCCGAGCAGAGCAGAAACCCTGGTGGGGAACTGGAGGAACTGCAGGTTCCTGGTAACGCCGGGCTCTGGAATAAATACATAAATACTTCATTAAATACTGAAATACTTCATTAAATACTGAAATACTTCATTAAATACTGAAATAAATACATAAACACTTCATTAAATACTGAAATACATCATTAAATACTGAAATACTTCATTAAATACTGAAATAAATACATAAATACTTCATTAAATACTGAAATACATCATTAAATACTGAAATACATCATTAAATACTGACATACTTCATTAAATACTGAAATACATCATTAAATACTGAAATACATCATTAAATACTGAAATAAATACATCAATACTTCATTAAATACTGAAATACATCATTAAATACTGAAATACATCATTACTTACTGAAATACATCATTAAATACTGAAATACTTAATTAAATACTGAAATACATCATTAAATACTGAAATACATCATTAAATATTCACAGCAGAGCAGAAACCCTGGTGGGGAAATGGAGGAACTGCAGGTTCCTGCTCAGGCCGGGTTCTACAAGACGACAGGAATAAGGTGAACGGGTAGTATGCATAAATCTAGTAGTATGCATAAATCTAGTAGGATGCATAAATCTAGTAGTATGCATAAATCTAGTAGGATGCATAAATCTAGTAGTATGCATAAATCTAGTAGTATGCATAAATCTAGTAGTATGCATAAATCTAGTAGTATGTACAAATCTAGTTGTATGTACAACTAGATTTGGGTTAAGGGGGCTGACACCACCTCCACCTTTAAAACTAAACTTAAAACATTTCTGTTTAGTAAAGCCTATAGTTAGTGTTTAGTAAACCTCTAGCTGGTGTTGGTAAATCTCTAGGTAGTGTAAATTTTAGTGTGTCAGAGTCGCTCCTGTGGTTTCTTGTGCTGGCCCCCCCTTCTCCTCCCTTTTCTCTCTTTTGTCCATGTTGCAGCATCCTTTGCCGGACACCGGAACCTGCAGGTGGTCGTGGGTGGCTTGTAGCTTGCATTACGGAGCACAAGTCTTTCCCCGACCCTGCACCCCAACCTGGGACTTGCTGATTGGGCCGGAGCTTCGGGAGCTGCGTGCTGGCCTGCGGTCCCCACCCCCGGTCATCCCGTTGCTGGCCCCCCCTTCTCCTCCCTTTTCTCTCTTTTGTCCTGCAGGTGGTCGTGGGTGGCTTGTAGCTTGCATTACGGAGCACAAGTCTTTTCCTGACCCTGCACCCCAACCTGGGACTTGCTGATTGGGCCGGAGCTTCGGGAGCTGTGTGCTGGCCTGCGGTCCCCACCCCCGGTCATCCCGTTGCTGCTTCCACCTGCCTGCTGTTGCCGTCCCTGACCCACCAGTCTGGCCCTCGGCAGGAGGGTCCCCCCTGATGAGCCTGGTCCTGCTCAAGGTTTCTTCCCTCCTAAAGGGGAGTTTTTCCTTGCCACTGTTTGGCTTAAGGTTTTTCTCCCACTAGGGGAGTTTTTACCTGCCATTGTTTATGTAATAACTGCTCGGGGGTCATGTTCTGGGTATGGGTCTCTGGAAAGCGTCTAGAGACAACTCTGTTGTATTAGACGCTATATAAATAAAATTGAATTGAATTGAATGTACAAATCTAGTATGCACAAATCTAGTAGTATGCATAAATCTAGTAGTACGCACAAATCTAGTATGCGCAAATCTAGTAGTATGCACAAATCTAGTAGTATGTACAAATCTAGTATGCACAAATCTAGTAGTAAGCACAAATCCAGTAGTATGCAGAAATTTAGCATGCACAAATCTAGTAGTATGCACAAATCTAATAGTATGCAGATATCTAGTATGCACAAATCTAGTAGTATGCACAAATCTAATAGTATGCAGATATCTAGTATGCACAAATCTAGTAGTATGCACAAATCTAATAGTATGCAGATATCTAGTATGCACAAATCTAGTAGTATGCACAAATCTAGTATGCGCAAATCTAGTAGTATGTACAAATCTAGTATGCAAAAATCTAGTATGCAAAGATCTAGTAGTATGTACAAATCTAGTAGTATGTACAAATCTAGTAGTATGTACAAATCTAGTATGCACAAATCTAGTAGTATGTACAAATCTAGTATGCACAAATCTAGTATGCACAAATCTAGTAGTATGCACAAATCTAGTAGTATGCATAAATCTATTAGTACGCATAAATCTAGTAGTATGCATAAATCTAGTAGTATGCACAAATCTTGTAGTATGTACAAATCTAGTATGCACAAATCTAGTAGTATGTACAAATCTAGTAGTATGTACAAGTCTAATATGCACAAATCTAGTAGTATGTACAAATCTAGTAGTATGTACAAATCTAGTAGTATGTACAAGTCTAATATGCACAAATCTAGTAGTATGCATAAATCTAGTAGTATGCACAAATCTTGTAGTATGTACAAATCTAGTATGCACAAATCTAGTAGTATGTACAAATCTAGTATGCACAAATCTAGTAGTATGTACAAATCTAGTTGTTTGTACAAATCTAGTAGTATGTACAAATCTAGTATGCACAAATCTAGTAGTATGTACAAATCTAGTATGTACAAATCTAGTAGTATGTACAAGTCTAATATGCACAAATCTATTAGTACGCATAAATCTAGTAGTATGCACAAATCTTGTAGTATGTACAAATCTAGTATGCACAAATCTAGTAGTATGTACAAATCTAGTATGCACAAATCTAGTAGTATGTACAAATCTAGTTGTTTGTACAAATCTAGTAGTATGTACAAATCTAGTATGCACAAATCTAGTAGTATGTACAAATCTAGTTGTTTGTACAAATCTAGTAGTATGTACAAATCTAGTAGTATGTACAAGTCTAATATGCACAAATCTAGTAGTATGCATAAATCTATTAGTACGCATAAATCTAGTAGTATGTACAAATCTAGTAGTATGTACAAATCTAGTACGCATAAATCTAGTAGTATGCACAAATCTTGTAGTATGTACAAATCTAATATGCACAAATCTAGTAGTATGTACAAATCTAGTAGTATGTACAAATCTAGTATGCACAAATCTAGTGGTATGTACAAATCTAGTTGTTTGTACTAGTAGTAGCAGTAGCAGTAATAGTAGTAGTAGCATATGTCCAAATATACATGTATATATATATATATATATATATACACACATACAAACATACATACTGCATACTTTATAAACGTGCAGTATAAATGCAGTACAAACTGTATGTATATATAAATATTTCTACATATCTATGCATATATGTATGCATGTTTATATATACATACATATATTACATATATACATATACGTCATATATAATAATAGTACTAGTACTAGTATCCGTTACCTGGCAGCACCCGCAGCTCGGCGTCCGCCCCGGTCCTAGTGCTCCCCGGGTTGTCGGCCAGGCAGCGGTACGTGGCGGCGTCGGGCGGCTGGACCCGGCTGATCTGGAGGGAACCGGAGGGGAGTACGGCCAGGCGGACCCGGTCCGGGTCCAGGTCCAGGTCCAGGTCGGGGTTCAGGTCCGACGGGTCCGGGTTCAGGTCCAGGTCCTGCCGGTTCTTCTGCCAGCGGATGGTCGGGTTCGGGTCTCCGTCCACCCGGCAGAGCAGCAGGGCCGTGTCGCCCAGACGGGAGGAGACGGACTCGGTGGGGGAGACGACCCTCAGGGGGCCTGGGGGGGGAAACATTCAAAAAATTAAACCGGAAAAGATTCAACAGCTAAAAAATTCAAGAGCTAAAAGTTCAAGGGCAAAAAATTCAACTTCAAATAATTCGACTGCAAAAAATTCAACTGCAAATAATCTTTTGGAAGTTGAATTTTTTGCAGTTGCAGTTTTTGAAGTTGAATCTTTTGAGGTTGAATCTTTTGAAGTTGAATTTTTTGCGGTTGAATTTTTTGAAGTTGCAGTTTTTTAAGTTGAATTTTTTACAGTTTAATCTTTTGAAGTTTAATTTTTTTTAAGCTGAATTTTTTGCGGTTAAATTTTTTGTGGTTTAATTTTTTCCGGTTGTTTTTTTTAGTTAAAGTTTTTTGCGGTTGAATTCATTAGGTTACATTTTTTTGTTGGATTGTTTTGTTTCAATTTTTTGCAGTTTAATTTTTTGTAGTCGAATCTTTTGAAGTAGAATTTTTTGAAGTTGAATTTTTTGCGGTTGAATCTTTTGAAGTTGAATCTTTTGAAGTAAAATTTTTTGAAGTTGAATTTTTTGCGGTTGAATCTTTTGAAGTTGAATCTTTTGAAGTTGAATCTTTTGAAGTTGAATCTTTTGAAGTTGAATTTTTGTGGTTGAATTTTTTAGGTGAAACAAATGGTTGGATTGTTTTGCTTGAATCTTTTAGTTTGAATATTTTGAAGTTGAAATTTTTAGGTTGAATTTTTTACAGTTGAATCTTTTGAAGTTGAATTTTTGGCAGTTGAAATTTTTTGGCAAAAAATTGACTTCAAAAAATTGAACCACATATAATTCAAACGCAAATAATTCATCTTTAAAGAATTCAACTTCAAAAGATTAAATTTCAAAAGATTCAACTGCAGAAGATTCAACTGCAAAAGATTCAACTGCAAAAGATTTCAACTGCAAAAGATTTCAACTGCAAAAAATTCAACTGCAAAAGATTCAACTGCAAAAGATTTCAACTGCAAAAAATTAAACTTCAAAAGATTTAACCTCAAAAGTTTCAACTTCAAAAGTTTCAACTTCAAAAGATTCAACTGCAAAAGATTCAACTGCATAAAATTCAACCAAAAAATCAACCGCAAAAAATTCAACTTCCAAAAGATTATTTGTGGTTGACTAATTTGAATTGAATTTTTTGAAGTTGATTCTCTGCGCTTGAATTTTTTGTGGTCGA
>NC_084597.1:2122697-2137697 GCF_033807715.1 Cololabis saira | reverse complement strand
GCTGTCAATTACATGATACATCCAAACATACACAGACAGATACATCCAAACATAAACTACACAGACAGATACATCCAAACATACACAGACAGATACATCCAAACATAAACTACACAGACAGATACATCCAAACATACACAGACTGATACATCCAAACATACACTACACAGACTGATACATCCAAACATAAACTACACAGACAGATACATTCAAACATAAACTACACAGACTGATACATCCAAACATACACAGACTGATACATCCAAACATACACTACACAGACTGATACATCCAAACATACACAGACAGATACATCCAAACATACACAGACTGATACATCCAAACATACACAGACAGATACATCCAAACATACACAGACAGATACATCCAAACATACACAGACAGATACATCCAAACATACACTACACGGACTGATACATCCAAACATACACAGACAGATACATCCAAACATAAACTACACAGACTGATACATCCAAACATACACTACACAGACAGATACATCCAAACATAAACTACACAGACAGATACATCCAAACATACACAGACTGATACATCCAAACATAAACTACACAGACAGATACATCCAAACATACACAGACAGATACAGCCAAACATAAACTACACAGACAGATACATCCAAACATACACAGACAGCTACATCCAAACATACACAGACAGATACATCCAAACATACACAGACTGATACATCCAAACATAAACTACACAGACAGATACATCCAAACATACACAGACAGATACATCCAAACATACACTACACAGACAGATACATCCAAACATAAACTACACAGACGGATACATCCAAACATAAACTACACAGACGGATACATCCAAACATACACAGACAGATACATCCAAACATAAACTACACAGACAGATACATCCAAACATAAACTACACAGACGGATACATCCAAACATACACAGACTGATACATCCAAACATAAACTACACAGACAGATACATCCAAACATACACAGACAGATACATCCAAACATAAACTACACAGACAGATACATCCAAACATACACAGACAGATACATCCAAACATACACTACACAGACAGATACATCCAAACATAAACTACACAGACAGATACATCCAAACATACACAGACAGATACATCCAAACATACACTACACAGACAGATACATCCAAACATAAACTACACAGACTGATACATCCAAACATACACAGACTGATACATCCAAACATACACAGACTGATACATCCAAACATACACAGACAGATACATCCAAACATACACAGACAGATACATCCAAACATACACAGACAAATACATCCAAACATACACTACACAGACAGATACATCCAAACATACACAGACTGATACATCCAAACATACACAGACAGATACATCCAGACATACACAGACAGATACATCCAAACATACACAGACTGATACATCCAAACATACACAGACAGATACATCCAAACATACACAGACAGATACATCCAAACATACACAGACAAATACATCCAAACATACACTACACAGACAGATACATCCAAACATACACAGACAGATACATCCAAACATAAACTACACAGACTGATACATCCAAACATACACAGACAGATACATCCAAACATACACAGACTGATACATCCAAACATAAACTACACAGACTGATACATCCAAACATACACAGACAAATACATCCAAACATACACAGACAGATACATCCAAACATACACAGACAGATACATCCAAACATACACAGACAGATACATCCAAACATAAACTACACAGACTGATACATCCAAACATACACAGACAAATACATCCAAACATACACAGACAGATACATCCAAACATACACAGACAGATACATCCAAACATACACAGACAGATACATCCAAACATACACAGACTGATACATCCAAACATACACAGACAGATACATCCAAACATACACAGACAGATACATCCAAACATACACATACAAATACATCCAAACATACACTACACCAGGGGTGCCCAATCCTGGTCCTCGAGAGCCCCTATCCAGCATGTTTTAGATCAGGGGTCGGCAACCTTTTGGACATGGAGTGCCAGTGTGAAATTTTCTTGTCAATGTGCCATAATCAACAGTAGGCTAAAACAAAGTTAAATTAAGGTATGACACAAAATACAAAAACATTTCCAACACACCTGGAATTTTATTCTATACAGGCCACATGCAAGCATATTTTAAATATTTTTTCTGTAATTCACAATAGGGGCTTACATATTATGCATGGATCCCAATTCAAAACACTGCTTTCAGTTGTCTATTTCGGATGCATTTAATCAGAAAAAAATAGAAGAGGGCCCTTTTCTCTGCGCTCCCGATCTCCTGCGCTGTGCGTCCCCGTAACCGTCTCCATCACCAGCGGTTTCCCAAATCCAACTCAGCCTGGATCATTTCTCCTCTGCTTTTTCCCACATCCCAGTAATGATATGCTGACATGCTGACATGTTTGCTGCATTTAACACCACACGCCGCTCATACACGTGTGTGTAGACGCCGCCTTTACGTTTGTTGCGGCGTGTGTGTGTTTTAAATACAGAGATGACACACAAAACTGAGGGTATGCCTTTCCACACGGCGCGCCGAATGGTCGCGAAAATACGGTATTTATATATGAAATGTCAGAATAGGTAATTATTTGACGACACCCCTGAAGCAGTCAGACAACACCCCAGGGTGCCGCAACACCCCGGTTGAGAAAGGCTGTTTTAAACGATAGGCCAACCGAGTGGGCCTTTTCCAGTGTGCCAATGATTATGCCGCCGCGTGCCAATCATGGCACGGGTGCCTGAGGTTGCCGACCCCTGTTTTAGATGTTTCCCTGCTTCCTCACACCTGATTCAAATTACTCGTCATCATTAGCTTGTCATAAAGGTCTGAAAAGTTCTGTTGTTGAGACAGCTACTTTTATCATGGTGTGCTGAAGCAGAAACATCTAAAACATGCTGGATAGGGGCTCTCCAGGACCAGGATTGGCCAGCCCTGCACTACACAGACAGATACGTCTAAACATACACTACACAGACAGATACATCCAAACATACACTACACAGACAGATACATCCAAACATACACAGACAGATACATCCAAACATACACAGACAGATACATCCAAACATACACAGACTGATACATCCAAACATAAACTACACAGACTGATACATCCAAACATAAACTACACAGACAGATACATCCAAACATACACAGACAGATACATCCAAACATACACAGACTGATACATCCAAACATACACAGACATATACATCCAAACATACACAGACTGATACATCCAAACATACACAGACACATACATCCAAACATAAACTACACAGACTGATACATCCAAACATACACAGACTGATACATCCAAACATAAACTACACAGACTGATACATCCAAACATACACAGACTGATACATCCAAACATAAACTACACAGACGGATACATCCAAACATAGACAGACTGATACATCCAAACATAAACTACACAGACTGATACATCCAAACATAAACTACACAGACAGATACATCCAAACATACACAGACAGATACATCCAAACATACACAGACTGATACATCCAAACATACACAGACATATACATCCAAACATACACAGACTGATACATCCAAACATACACAGACACATACATCCAAACATAAACTACACAGACTGATACATCCAAACATACACAGACTGATACATCCAAACATAAACTACACAGACTGATACATCCAAACATAAACTACACAGACAGATACGTCTAAACATACACAGACTGATACATCCAAACATACACAGACAGATACATCCAAACATACACAGACAGATACATCCAAACATACACAGACTGATACATCCAAACATACACAGACTGATACATCCAAACATAAACTACACAGACTGATACATCCAAACATACACAGACAGATACATCCAAACATAAACTACACAGACAGATACATCCAAACATACACAGACTGATACATCCAAACATAAACTACACACACTGGACAGGATCATTAAAAGGGCTTCAAAAATCCCTAAACACGAACTCCCCACCCTGGCAATAAAAGGAAGTTGAAGTTGATGGAATTATGGGTAAGAACTCAAAGCCATCACATTAATACCTAGAATCCCTTTCATTCCTGTTTCAAAAAAAGCTCCAGCATTCAAACAAATGTGACATCGGTTGTGCGTCTTTTCCCTCCATGTAGGTCAGAACCAGCCGGGAACTCTGTTCCCTCCACGGCTCCGTCTGCTTCCAGCATGTTCCGGGTCAAAGTCGTTTGTCGCCGCGGCGAGAGGTCGTAGCTCGTTAGCTCGTTAGGGCTAATTCATGCAGAGGTGACCCGTCATCCCCTCATCCCCTCATCCCCCCAGGCAGGAACAGATGGAGAACCAACCAGCAACCATTTATGATAAAAAATAACAAATAGGAAAAAGAGGGGAAAAAAGATGAAAAAAATTAGAAAAAAAAGAGGAAAAAGAGGAAAAAAGGAGGAAAACAAGATGAAAAAAGAGGAAAAAAAGAGGAAAAAATATGAAAAAAGAGAAAGAAAAGAGGAAAAAAAGAAGAAAAAATTAGTTTTTTTTTTCTTTTTTTTTCATTTTTTTCCCCTCTTTTTCCTCTTTTTTTCATCTTGTTTTTCATCTGGTTTTCCTCCTTTTTTCCTCTTTTCTTTCTCTTTTTTTCATCTTTTTTACCCTCTTTTTCCTAATTTTTTATCTTTTTTCCTCATTTTATCCTCCTTTTTTCCTCTTTTCTTTCTCTTTTTTTCATTTTTTCCCCCCTCTTTTTCCTCTTCTTTTCCATCTTGTTTTCCTCCTTTTTTCCTCTTTTCTTTCTCTTTTTTAACAACAACGCTGGCTCACGAGGTTCAGTAGGAAAACCAGCTTACACATAAATATATACATACATATATATACATATATATATATATATATATATATATATATATATATATATATATATATATATATATATATATATATACACACACTGATAAATATTGTGCTTGATCTACTTAAAAATATAAGTCAACTTTTTGCATGAGATTATTATATAGATCAAGAAAGACTAGTCTTTGTATAAACTACTTAATTTTATGTAAGTGCATTTTGCAAGTACAGTCAACTTAATTGTGTTAAGTTTACTTTATTTACCAAAATTCAGTTGACTTTAAAATGAAAAAAAGAAAAAAAGAGAAAAAAAGAAAAAAGGAACAAAAATAAAAAAAGAAAAAGAAAACAAATAAAGGAAAAAAGAGAAGAAAAAAAAATAAAAATTTAAAATTAAGTTGACTTTACTTGCAAATTAATTTTGTACATCCTAAAAATGAAGTAGTTTATAGAAAGACTAGTCTTTCTTGATCTACATAAAAATCTCATGCAAAATGCACAATGTCTTATTTTTGAACAAATGCAGATCAAAACTAGATGTATTCATGTAAAGCAACAAACTTCATTTTTATTTGTTTATATCACAGATTTAAATATGTTATCCCCCCGATTAACCCTTGAGCCCCCCTGAAGGACTCAAAAGCCAAATTTAGGGGGGGTCTCAATGTTGTCAAAAAAATAAATAAATTAGGCTATATAATATATGATAATTTGATTGTCACTAATGGTCAATTAAATATGTTTAAGAGATCGCCATATCAAGTATTCACAATTCAAAACTTTTATTGGTTTAACACAAGTCCTGCACCTTTATGTAGGCAAATTAGCCATGTGCGCCAGCACCGCGCAACGAGGCTTTTCCGCAGTTAACAACACGGACAGCCAGGCGCGCAGCAGGTTGTATGTGTATATATATGTGTATATATTAAATATAGTAACAATGCACATATATATGCCTTAGGTTTTTACCAGCATGGTATTAACCATTAATATGTGTGCAGACAAGGTAAAAAAAAAAAAAAAAAAAAGAGAAAAGGCACATTTGGTCTATTTTAACTTAAGGTAAGAGGCCAGCCTGCTTAATATGGCCTGAACCCACCTGAGAGCTATTGTTTTTTTTTTTTAATTTTTGTTATCATTATTTTGCGTTATGGCCTGTTATGAGTGTGATTTATGTGTGAGCTGCGTGAACCCAACTGTTGAGAGCCATCATGTTTTTTTTGAAATTTTGCGTGATGACCTGTTATGAGTGGAATTTGTGAATGTGTTCACATGTTTTAACACAGCTGCAGCTGTTAAAACATAATTTCCTGGATGGTTACATAACGTTAAATAATCAGTCATCACTGTGCAGCTGAGGATCTGTTTAAGTGCACTGATTGCTCGTCTCCGATAGTGGCATTTGTTGTTATTACTGTTATTTGAATGCACAATTCATTTTCATTGTATTTTTTTATTTATCTAAAAAAATACATTAGCCTATTTTATTTGTTTATTCGGGTCTGCAATGCACTGGTCGTGCGCCAGTGTCCTATACGTGGCATTTATTCATTAAGTGCACTGTGCACCAGTGTGGTGCCAATTAATGTCTTTTATTTATTTTAATTATCAGATTTAATTTGTAAATAACATTCTGCATCGTAATGCACAATTTTGCCTCCTGTTATTAAAACAACGTGCTTCTAAAATGGTTAAAAGTGTGCGTGTATTTGTCATAGGCTATAGTAGGCTGATTGTATTGGTTTATTGTATAGGAACACTGTTTAAAAAACAAAAATAAAAAAAAACGCGAGTTAGGGACCCCCCGAATATGGATGGGTATTTTGCACACTGGTATAATACATATATATATATGTATATATATATATATATATATATATATATATATATATATATATATATATATATATACACACACACCTATTATATAAAACAAAGCCGACCCAAACCTCCTTCCAAAAGCGCTGAGCTCTAAACTCCTTCCCTCCTCCGGCTCCCCTTGTCAACTCACATTAGCCTAAATAAGCTTCTAAAAACCTCCTCGTGGGCTTAAAACAGCACAATTTATGTTTACAATGTACAATAAAACAGCAATCAGAAACTCTTCCAGAGCAGAGTTAGTTAATATGAACTAAGAGGAACATAAATGTTCAGGAAAACAAACAAACGTTAAACAACGATGATCGCAGTGACAGGATTAATGTGGAACAGCTGAGATACAGAAATGAAAATATGTCGATTGCTTTTACCGTCCGACCGCTTTGACGTTGCTCTCAACCTTGCTGACGTCTTTCTGAATGTCATCGCCCGCTAGTATTCTCGCTAGTATTTGAGTATTCTAGTATTCTAGTATTTGAGTACGTGCTTTACCGAGGAAAGGAAGTGCCGTATATATGATGTAGAAGGAGTGGAGAAGGAAAGATGGAGTAGTGGTTGTGTAGTGGTTGTGTTTAAGGTTGTGTAGAGGTTGTGTAGTGGTTGTGTAGTGGTTGTAGTGGTTGTGTAGTGGTTGTAATGGTTGTGTTTAAGGTTGTGTAGAGGTTGTGTAGTGGTTGTAGTGGTTGTGTTTAAGGTTGTGTAGTGGTTGTGTAGTGGTTGTGTAGTGGTTGTGTAGTGGTTGTGTAGTGGTTGTGTAGTGGTTGTAGTGGTTGTAGTGGTTGTGTAGTGGTTGTAGTGGTTGTGTAGTGGTTGTGTAGTGGTTGTGTAGTGGTTGTAGGGGTTGTGTAGTGGTTGTGTAGTGGTTGTAGTGGTTGTGTAGTGGTTGTAGTGGTTGTGTAGTGGTTGTAGTGGTTGTAGTGGTTGTGTAGTGGTTGTAGTGGTTGTGTAGTGGTTGTGTAGTGGTTGTAGTGGTTGTAGTGGTTGTGTAGTGGTTGTAGTGGTTGTGTAGTGGTTGTGTAGTGGTTGTGTAGTGGTTGTAGGGGTTGTGTAGTGGTTGTGTAGTGGTTGTAGTGGTTGTGTAGTGGTTGTAGTGGTTGTGTAGTGGTTGTGTAGTGGTTGTGTAGTGGTTGTAGTGGTTGTGTAGTGGTTGTGTAGTGGTTGTAGTGGTTGTAGTGGTTGTGTAGTGGTTGTAGTGGTTGTGTAGTGGTTGTGTAGTGGTTGTGTAGTGGTTGTAGGGGTTGTGTAGTGGTTGTGTAGTGGTTGTAGTGGTTGTGTAGTGGTTGTAGTGGTTGTGTAGTGGTTGTGTAGTGGTTGTGTAGTGGTTGTGTAGTGGTTGTAGTGGTTGTAGTGGTTGTGTAGTGGTTGTGTAGTGGTTGTGTAGTGGTTGTGTAGTGGTTGTAGTGGTTGTGTAGTGGTTGTAGTGGTTGTGTAGTGGTTGTGTAGTGGTTGTAGTGGTTGTGTAGTGGTTGTGTAGTGGTTGTGTAGTGGTTGTGTAGTGGTTGTGTAGTGGTTGTGTAGTGGTTGTAGTGGTTGTGTAGTGGTTGTAGTGGTTGTGTAGTGGTTGTAGTGGTTGTGTAGTGGTTGTAGTGGTTGTGTAGTGGTTGTGTAGTGGTTGTAGTGGTTGTGTAGTGGTTGTGTAGTGGTTGTAGTGGTTGTGTAGTGGTTGTAGTGGTTGTGTAGTGGTTGTGTAGTGGTTGTAGTGGTTGTGTAGTGGTTGTAGTGGTTGTGTAGTGGTTGTGTAGTGGTTGTAGAGGTTGTGTAGTGGTTGTAGTGGTTGTGTAGTGGTTGTAGTGGTTGTGTAGTGGTTGTGTAGTGGTTGTGTAGTGGTTGTGTAGTGGTTGTAGTGGTTGTGTAGTGGTTGTGTAGTGGTTGTAGTGGTTGTGTAGTGGTTGTGTAGTGGTTGTGTAGTGGTTGTAGTGGTTGTAGTGGTTGTAGTGGTTGTGTAGTGGTTGTGTAGTGGTTGTGTAGTGGTTGTAGTGGTTGTGTAGTGGTTGTGTAGTGGTTGTGTAGTGGTTGTAGTGGTTGTGTAGTGGTTGTAGTGGTTGTGAAGTGGTTGTGTAGTGGTTGTGTAGTGGTTGTGTAGTGGTTGTGTAGTGGTTGTAGTGGTTGTAGTGGTTGTGTAGTGGTTGTGTAGTGGTTGTAGTTGTTGTGTAGTGGTTGTAGTGGTTGTGTAGTGGTTGTGTAGTGGTTGTAGTGGTTGTGTAGTAGTTGTGTAGTAGTTGTGTAGTGGTTGTAGTGGTTGTGTAGTGGTTGTAGTGGTTGTGTAGTGGTTGTGTAGTGGTTGTAGTGGTTGTGTAGTAGTTGTGTAGTAGTTGTGTAGTGGTTGTGTAGTGGTTGTGTAGTGGTTGTGTAGAGATTGTGTAGTGGTTGTAGTGGTTGTGTAGTGGTTGTGTAGTGGTTGTAGTGGTTGTGTAGTGGTTGTGTAGTGGTTGTGTAGTGGTTGTGTTTAAGGTTGTGTAGAGGTTGTGTAGTGCTTGTAGTGGTTGTGTAGTGGTTGTGTAGTGGTTGTGTAGTGGTTGTGTAGTGGTTGTGTAGTGCTTGTAGTGGTTGTGTAGTGGTTGTAGTGGTTGTGAAGTGGTTGTGTAGTGGTTGTAGTGGTTGTGTAGTGGTTGTAGTGGTTGTGTAGTGGTTGTAGTGGTTGTGTAGTGGTTGTGTAGTGGTTGTAGTGGTTGTGTAGTGATTGTAGTGGTTGTGTAGTGGTTGTGTAGTGGTTGTAGTGGTTGTGTAGTGGTTGTGTAGTGGTTGTGTAGTGGTTGTGTAGTGGTTGTGTAGTGGTTGTAGTGGTTGTGTAGTGGTTGTGTAGTGGTTGTAGTGGTTGTGTAGTGATTGTAGTGGTTGTGTAGTGGTTGTGTAGTGGTTGTAGTGGTTGTGTAGTGGTTGTAGTGGTTGTGTAGTGGTTGTAGTGGTTGTGTAGTGGTTGTGTAGAGGTTGTAGTGGTTGTAGTGGTTGTGTTTAAGGTTGTGTAGTGGTTGTGTAGTGGTTGTGTAGAGGTTGTGTAGTGGTTGTGTAGTGGTTGTAGTGGTTGTGTAGTGGTTGTAGTGGTTGTGTAGTGGTTGTGTAGTGGTTGTAGTGGTTGTGTAGTTGTTGTGTAGTGGTTGTGTAGTGGTTGTAGTGGTTGTGTAGTGGTTGTGTAGTGGTTGTAGTGGTTGTAGTGGTTGTGTTTAAGGTTGTGTAGTGGTTGTGTAGTGGTTGTGTAGTGGTTGTGTAGTGGTTGTAGTGGTTGTGTAGTGGTTGTAGTGGTTGTGTAGTGGTTGTGTAGTGGTTGTAGTGGTTGTGTAGTGGTTGTGTAGTGGTTGTAGTGGTTGTGTAGTGGTTGTGTAGTGGTTGTAGTGGTTGTAGTGGTTGTGTAGTGGTTGTGTAGTGGTTGTAGTGGTTGTGTAGTGATTGTAGTGGTTGTGTAGTGGTTGTGTAGTGGTTGTAGTGGTTGTGTAGTGGTTGTGTAGTGGTTGTAGTGGTTGTGTAGTGGTTGTGTAGTGGTTGTAGTGGTTGTGTAGTGGTTGTGTAGTGGTTGTGTAGTGGTTGTAGTGGTTGTGTAGTGGTTGTGTAGTGGTTGTAGTGGTTGTGTAGTGGTTGTAGTGGTTGTGTAGTGGTTGTAGTGGTTGTGTTTAAGGTTGTGTAGAGGTTGTGTAGTGGTTGTGTAGTGGTTGTAGTGGTTGTGTTTAAGGTTGTGTAGAGGTTGTGTAGTGGTTGTGTAGTGGTTGTAGTGGTTGTGTAGAGGTTGTGTAGTGGTTGTGTAGTGGTTGTAGTGGTTGTGTAGTGGTTGTAGTGGTTGTGTAGTGGTTGTGTAGAGGTTGTAGTGGTTGTAGTGGTTGTGTTTAAGGTTGTGTAGTGGTTGTGTAGTGGTTGTGTAGAGGTTGTGTAGTGGTTGTGTAGTGGTTGTAGTGGTTGTGTAGTGGTTGTAGTGGTTGTGTAGTGGTTGTGTAGTGGTTGTAGTGGTTGTGTAGTGGTTGTGTAGTGGTTGTGTAGTGGTTGTGTAGTGGTTGTGTAGTGGTTGTGTAGTGGTTGTGTAGTGGTTGTAGTGGTTGTAGTGGTTGTAGTGGTTGTAGTGGTTGTGTAGTGGTTGTAGTGGTTGTAGTGGTTGTGTAGTGGTTGTGTTTAAGGTTGTGTAGTGGTTGTGTAGTGGTTGTAGTGGTTGTGTAGTGGTTGTGTAGTGGTTGTAGTGGTTGTGTAGTGGTTGTAGTGGTTGTGTTTAAGGTTGTGTAGAGGTTGTGTAGTGGTTGTAGTGGTTGTGTAGTGGTTGTGTAGTGGTTGTGTAGTGGTTGTAGTGGTTGTGTAGTGGTTGTAGTGGTTGTGTAGTGGTTGTGTAGTGGTTGTGTAGTGGTTGTAGTGGTTGTGTTTAAGGTTGTGTAGTGGTTGTGTAGTGGTTGTAGTGGTTGTAGTGGTTGTAGTGGTTGTGTAGTGGTTGTGTAGTGTTTGTGTAGTGGTTGTGTAGTGGTTGTGTAGTGGTTGTAGTGGTTGTGTAGTGGTTGTGTAGTGGTTGTGTAGTGGTTGTAGTGGTTGTGTAGTGGTTGTGTAGTGGTTGTAGTGGTTGTGTAGTGGTTGTGTAGTGGTTGTAGTGGTTGTGTAGTGGTTGTAGTGGTTGTGTAGTGGTTGTGTAGTGGTTGTAGTGGTTGTGTAGTGGTTGTAGTGGTTGTAGTGGTTGTGTAGTGGTTGTG
This sequence comes from Cololabis saira, assembly GCF_033807715.1. Taxonomy (NCBI): domain Eukaryota; kingdom Metazoa; phylum Chordata; class Actinopteri; order Beloniformes; family Belonidae; genus Cololabis; species Cololabis saira. The sequence goes on along the minus strand of NC_084597.1, from coordinate 2,126,191 downwards.
TAGTGGTTGTGTAGTGGTTGTGTAGTGGTTGTAGTGGTTGTGTAGTGGTTGTAGTGGTTGTGTAGTGGTTGTAGTGGTTGTAGTGGTTGTGTAGTGGTTGTGTAGTGGTTGTGTAGTGGTTGTAGTGGTTGTAGTGGTTGTGTAGTGGTTGTAGTGGTTGTGTAGTGGTTGTAGTGGTTGTAGTGGTTGTGTAGTGGTTGTGTAGTGGTTGTGTTTAAGGTTGTGTAGTGGTTGTGTAGTGGTTGTAGTGGTTGTGTAGTGGTTGTAGTGGTTGTGTAGTGGTTGTAGTGGTTGTGTAGTGGTTGTAGTGGTTGTAGTGGTTGTAGTGGTTGTGTAGTGGTTGTGTAGTGGTTGTGTAGTGGTTGTGTAGTGGTTGTAGTGGTTGTGTAGTGGTTGTAGTGGTTGTGTAGTGGTTGTAGTGGTTGTAGTGGTTGTGTAGTGGTTGTGTAGTGGTTGTGTAGTGGTTGTAGTGGTTGTGTAGTGGTTGTAGTGGTTGTGTAGTGGTTGTAGTGGTTGTGTAGTGGTTGTGTAGTGGTTGTAGTGGTTGTGTAGTGGTTGTGTAGTGGTTGTGTAGTGGTTGTAGTGGTTGTGTAGTGGTTGTGTAGTGGTTGTAGTGGTTGTGTAGTGGTTGTAGTGGTTGTGTAGTGGTTGTGTAGTGGTTGTGTAGTGGTTGTAGTGGTTGTGTAGTGGTTGTAGTGGTTGTGTAGTGGTTGTAGTGGTTGTGTAGTGGTTGTGTAGTGGTTGTAGTGGTTGTAGTGGTTGTAGTGGTTGTGTAGTGGTTGTAGTGGTTGTAGTGGTTGTGTAGTGGTTGTGTAGTGGTTGTGTTTAAGGTTGTGTAGTGGTTGTGTAGTGGTTGTAGTGGTTGTGTAGTGGTTGTGTAGTGGTTGTAGTGGTTGTGTAGTGGTTGTAGTGGTTGTGTAGTGGTTGTAGTGGTTGTGTTTAAGGTTGTGTAGAGGTTGTGTAGTGGTTGTAGTGGTTGTGTAGTGGTTGTGTAGTGGTTGTGTTTAAGGTTGTGTAGAGGTTGTGTAGTGGTTGTGTAGTGGTTGTGTAGTGGTTGTGTAGTGGTTGAGTAGTGGTTGTAGTGGTTGTGTAGTGGTTGTAGTGGTTTTGTAGTGGTTGTGTAGTGGTTGTGTAGTGGTTGTGTAGTGGTTGTAGTGGTTGTGTAGTGGTTGTAGTGGTTGTAGTGGTTATGTAGTGGTTGTGTAGTGGTTGTAGTGGTTGTGTAGTGGTTGTAGTGGTTGTAGTGGTTGTGAAGTGGTTGTGTAGTGGTTGTAGTGGTTGTGTAGTGGTTGTGTAGTGGTTGTGTAGTGGTTGTGTAGTGGTTGTGTAGTGGTTGTAGAGGTTGTGTAGTGGTTGTGTAGTGGTTGTGTAGTGGTTGTGTAGTGGTTGTAGAGGTTGTGTAGTGGTTGTGTAGTGGTTGTGTAGTGGTTGTGTAGTGGTTGTAGTGGTTGTGTAGTGGTTGTAGTGGTTGTAGTGGTTGTGTAGTGGTTGTGTAGAGGTTGTGTAGTGGTTGTGTAGTGGTTGTGTAGTGGTTGTGTAGTGGTTGTGTAGTGGTTGTGTAGTGGTTGTAGTGGTTGTGTAGTGGTTGTGTAGTGGTTGTGTAGTGGTTGTAGTGGTTGTGTAGTGGTTGTAGTGGTTGTGTAGTGGTTGTAGAGGTTGTGTAGTGGTTGTGTAGTGGTTGTAGTGGTTGTGTAGTGGTTGTGTAGTGGTTGTGTAGTGGTTGTAGTGGTTGTGTAGTGGTTGTGTAGTGGTTGTGTAGTGGTTGTAGTGGTTGTGTAGTGGTTGTAGTGGTTGTAGTGGTTGTGTAGTGGTTGTGTAGTGGTTGTAGTGGTTGTGTAGTGGTTGTAGTGGTTGTAGAGGTTGTGTAGTGGTTGTGTAGTGGTTGTGTAGTGGTTGTGTAGTGGTTGTAGTGGCTGTGTAGTGGTTGTGTAGTGGTTGTGTAGTGGTTGTAGTGGTTGTGTAGTGGTTGTGTAGTGGTTGTGTAGTGGTTGTAGTGGTTGTGTAGTGGTTGTGTAGTGGTTGTAGTGGTTGTGTAGTGGTTGTAGTGGTTGTGTAGTGGTTGTAGTGGTTGTGTAGTGGTTGTGTAGTGGTTGTGTAGTGGTTGTAGTGGTTGTGTAGTGGTTGTGTAGTGGTTGTGTAGTGGTTGTAGTGGTTGTTTAGTGGTTGTAGTGGTTGTAGTGGTTGTAGTGGCTGTGTAGTGGTTGTAGTGGTTGTAGTGGCTGTGTAGTGGTTGTGTAGTGGTTGTGTAGTGGTTGTAGTGGTTGTTTAGTGGTTGTAGTGGTTGTAGTGGTTGTGTAGTGGTTGTGTAGTGGTTGTAGTGGTTGTGTAGTGGTTGTGTAGTGGTTGTAGTGGTTGTAGTGGTTGTGTAGTGGTTGTGTAGTGGTTGTAGTGGTTGTGTAGTGGTTGTAGTGGTTGTAGTGGTTGTGTAGTGGTTGTGTAGTGGTTGTAGTGGTTGTGTAGTGGTTGTGTAGTGGTTGTAGTGGTTGTGTAGTGGTTGTAGTGGTTGTAGTGGTTGTGTAGTGGTTGTAGTGGTTGTAGTGGTTGTGTAGTGGTTGTAGTGGTTGTGTAGTGGTTGTAGTGGTTGTAGTGGTTGTGTAGTGGTTGTAGTGGTTGTAGTGGTTGTGTAGTGGTTGTGTAGTGGTTGTAGTGGTTGTGTAGTGGTTGTGTAGTGGTTGTAGTGGTTGTGTAGTGGTTGTAGTGGTTGTGTAGTGGTTGTAGTGGTTGTGTAGTGGTTGTAGTGGTTGTGTAGTGGTTGTAGTGGTTGTAGTGGTTGTGTAGTGGTTGTAGTGGTTGTGTAGTGGTTGTGTAGTGGTTGTGTAGTGGTTGTAGTGGTTGTGTAGTGGTTGTAGTGGTTGTAGTGGTTGTGTAGTGGTTGTAGTGGTTGTAGTGGTTGTGTAGTGGTTGTGTAGTGGTTGTAGTGGTTGTAGTGGTTGTGTAGTGGTTGTAGTGGTTGTGTAGTGGTTGTAGTGGTTGTAGTGGTTGTGTAGTGGTTGTAGTGGTTGTGTAGTGGTTGTAGTGGTTGTGTAGTGGTTGTAGTGGTTGTGTAGTGGTTGTGTAGTGGTTGTAGTGGTTGTAGTGGTTGTGTAGTGGTTGTAGTGGTTGTGTAGTGGTTGTGTAGTGGTTGTGTAGTGGTTGTAGTGGTTGTGTAGTGGTTGTGTAGTGGTTGTGTAGTGGTTGTAGTGGTTGTGTAGTGGTTGTGTAGTGGTTGTAGTGGTTGTGTAGTGGTTGTAGTGGTTGTGTAGTGGTTGTAGTGGTTGTAGTGGTTGTGTAGTGGTTGTGTAGTGGTTGTGTAGTGGTTGTGTAGTGGTTGTAGTGGTTGTGTAGTGGTTGTGTAGTGGTTGTGTAGTGGTTGTAGTGGTTGTGTAGTGTTTGTGTAGTGTTTGTGTTCGGGGTGGTTCTATGTCAGTTTTTTATTGTGGAACTAAATGGTCCATTATTAGTTTCTGAATGTCCGACTGGAGAACCAATAAAACATCACAGAACCTCCGACTCGG
>NC_084597.1:2107697-2115197 GCF_033807715.1 Cololabis saira | reverse complement strand
TGCACAAATCTAATAATACACACACACAAATCAGTAGTATGTATAAATGAAGTAGTATGCTCAAATCTAGTAGTATGCATAAATCTACTATACACAAATCTAGTAGTATGCACAAATCTGAAGTATAGTATAGTAGTGCAGACAAAATTACTACAGTAAAACTTATTGGGCAGAAAAAAGAAGCCCCTCCCATTACCCATGATGCACCCTGGTTAGCACTGCTAATATGCTAATATAAAACCATTACCCATGATGCACCCTGGCTACCGCTGCTAACATGCTAATATGAAACCATTACCCATGATGCACCCTGGCTACCGCTGCTAACATGCTAATATGAAACCATTACCCATGATGCACCCTGGTTACCACTGCTAACATGCTAATATGAAACCATTACCCATGATGCACCCTGGTTACCACTGCTAACATGCTAATATGAAACCTAGACAGAAATTCACCCGACACACATACATAATTTTTTTCTTTTCTCTCTTTTTTCTTTTTTTTTAAATTATTTTCAATTTTTTTTATTATTTTTTTCTGTCTTTTCTCTCTTTTTTCTTTGTTTTCTCTCTTTTTTCTTTTTTTAAATAATCTTTTTCTTTTCTCCCTTTTTTATTTTCTCTTTTTTTCTCCTGTCTCTCAAATTTTTTAATTATTTTTTCTTTCTTTTCTCTCCGTTTTTCTTTTTGTTTTTTAAATAATTTTTCTCTTTTTCTTTTTCTAATATTTTCTAATAATTTCTAAAAAGTGTCATGAAATGTAACACGTAATTGGGGAATTTCAAAATAAAAGCCCCCACACACACACTGTACCGCCTCATTTAAATTCGCTAATTAAATTATAATTTACACCAGCTTAAAGTCTTAGAGCGGTTCCAGAAGGTTTAAGCACATTTCCGAGAGAGCGCTGCCGCGGCGCGCTGCGCGCATTAGCCTAGCCGGCGGCTAATCCCATCATCTACACAAACAGAGGGGCTAATCCCCCCCGCTAGCGCGCTAACGCGGGAGCAACGGAGTCAAACAGAGTGTCAATGTTTGTAAACACCGAACAGCTGCTGTGTGTGTGTGTGTGTGTGTGTGTGTGTGTGTGAGTGAGAGGGGGAGAGAGAGAGAGAGAGAGAGAGAGAGAGAGAGAGAGAGAGAGAGAGAGAGAGAGAGAGAGTGTGTGCGTGTGTGTGTGTGTGTGTGTGTGTGTGTGTGTGTGTGTGTGTGTGTGTATGGGCTTGCTTGTGTGTAAAACTGGGGTCTTGTCTTTTCTTTTCCACAAAGGGCCATGTTGATTCTCTTATATTAACCTGAATTGACTTTATACTGCTTTACTATACTCCTCTTTTTCTTAAATGATTCTTTACGCACGCACGTACGAAAAAACGCACGCACGCACGAAAAAACGCACACACGGAAAAACGCACACACGAAAAAACGCACACACGAAAAAACGCACGCATGCACGAAAAAACACAAGCACAAAAAAAAGGCGAAAAAACGAGAAATTTTGAGAAAAAAGTCAGAATTGTGTGTATCGAGAATAAAAGTCAAAATTTTGTGAAAAAAGTTGAAATGTTGAGAAAAAAATGTGAAATTTCGAGAGAAAAGTTGAAATATCGAGAAAAAAGTCGAAATATTGAGAAAAAAGTCAAAATTTTGAGAAAAAAGTGGAAATGTCGAGAATAAAAGTCAAAATTTTGTGAAAAAAGTGGAAATGTCGAGATAAAAGTCGAAATGTCGAAAACGCACGAAAAAACGCACCCACGCACAAAAAAACACGAACGCACGAAAAATCGCATGACAAAACGCACGCACGCACGCACACACGCACACACGTACGCTCAAAAAAACCCACGGAAAAAAAAAGTCACGGTAAATGCAGAATTTTAATCATTATTACTACTACTACTACTACTACTACTACTAATAATAATAATAATAATAATAATAATAATAATAATGACAATGATAGTAATAATAACTAGAAAAGAAACAACAGAAAAGCAAAGAAACAACAGAAAAGCAAAGAAACAATAGAAAAGCAAAGAAACAATAAAAAAGCAAAGAAACAATAGAAAAGCAAAGAAACAACAGAAAAGCAAAGAAACAATAGAAAAGCAAAGAAACAATAAAAAAGCACTTTTCCACAAAGGGCCATTTTGATTCTCTTAAATTAACCTGAATTGACTTTATACTGCTTTACTAGTAACTCAAAAATATAGATATTTGTGCTGCTTTTCCTGGTTTTTACTAAATATTTAGGAGAAATGATTTGGTCTGGAATCTGTCACACTTTAAACTTCTACGAGATATAAGAAGCAGCAAGACTTTAGGGACCAGAAACTAGGACCTGAGTTCTTATTTGGGATAAACTCCCAGCCAGAGTCACTTCATTAGCCCCCCCTCATTAGCATTAGCTCTTTGTACTGAGAAGTCCCATCTGTTGTATGTTGGAGTCAAAAGTCAATAATGGGGGGGATATTAACCGACAGATGGGGCGACAAGTGTCTCCATTGTCATGGAGATGAGGAGGAACGACACATGTTCACACCCTGGAAAAAGATCTGTGAGAAGGACTTGGCTCATTGTGAGGTGGCGACTTCTGGGTAAATTATTTGGTGATAATTCTACTAAATATTTAGTAAAAAGCAGCCCAAATATCTATTTTTGAGCCCAGTTTGGGCTGAAACTTGTCCAACCTGGCAACACAGATTTAGGAGATTGTCCTCAAAATGATGAAATTAACTTTTTAATGATTACGATTCTAAAATTAAGACTCTTGGATTGAGATTTAAGACTTTTTTATACCATTTTCAAACTAAATTTAGGTCAAGGTTGCCAGATCTGACAGATTGCAGCCCAAACAATTTCTCCTAAATATTTAGTAAAAACCAGGAAAAGCAGCACAAATATCTATGTTTTTGAGTTGGCCCGACACGATTAACCCTCGAAGGAGCTTGTGGGTCTGCAATGTTCTTTCTTCGGGGTTCTTTAGTGTGAATGAATGAAAATATATTTTCATTCAAATAATAAATAATATATATATAAATAATAATCAAATTTATACTTTTGCTTCTATACCCAATCAAAGGTCATAGGTCACACGAGGGCACACACAAAGCCTGTTTACATTTAGTTTTCCAGATACAAACTTAAAAAGATGGAAAAAAAAAATCAAAAGTGAGAAATTATTCACAAATAATTGAATAATTGACGGTTTTGAACATAGAGAATGTTTGATTCCGGCTGGTTTTTCATGATTTTGGCAGGTTTTATGTGGCGTTTGTGACAGAAATATTTCATTTTGTCCCTCTGAAGTCTCATCGTGCAAAATGAGATAATAAGAATAATAATCAAAGCGGTTAAAGAAGCTGCCGAGGTTTTACGGTTGATAAACAGTCGGCGTCGGTTTCTCGGTTTCTGGCTCAATTCCAAATAAATATCCTTCAAACGGCGTTTACGCACACACACACACACACACACACACACACACACACACACACACTTTAGTTCAGCCCAATTGAACTGAAACTTGCCCAACCTGGCAACACAGACACAGCTTTAGAACCTCCACAGGAGATTCTAGTGTGTGTGTGTGTGTGTGTGTGTGTGTGTGTGTGTGTGTGTGTGTGTGTGTGTGTGTGTGTGTGTGTGTGTGTGTGTGTGTGTGTGTGTGTGTGTATTTCAGCTTTCAACACCCTCAATTAACTTAATTAGCTTAATGAATGTGTTTGAACGTAATTCATTGACGGTTGGAGACTCGGTTCCTCCAATTAGTCAAATTCACGAAACAAAACCGTCTAAAAGGAAAATGATTCAAAGTACAAGGATGTTTATGCATTTTTTTTAACAAGTTTTGAATAAATATTCACTGAAATTCCTATTGAATTAGCTCTTTTTGTGTGATTATATTGATTGCAAATATGCTGACGCAGCAAAAAACAATTTGAATTTCAAGATTTCTTTTTTAAAACGTGTAAATTTGATAACAATTTTTTTATTTTTACCCTGTTTCGATTCAATTTCCACTCAAATTCCTATTGATAATATATTTATAATGTATAAAATTAGTTTTTTTGTGATTATATCATTACAAATATATGCTGACACAGCAAAAAAAATTCGAATTTCAAGATTTTTCTTTTTTTAAACCAGTAAATTTGTAAAAGTCGTAAAAAAATTCTGATTCTAAAAGGGATGTTTGTGCATTTTTACCGAGTTTCGATTCAATATTCACTGAAATTCCTATTGAATTAGCTGTTTTTGTGTGATATATTGATTACAAATATGCTGACGCAGCAAAAACAATTTGAATTTCAAGATTTCTCTTTTAAAACCGGTAAACTTGGAGGAGTTTCACACATAAATAGGCACCAATTGAAAAAGTCTTCATGGAAATTGGAAAACCGACCTTCTGAAAACGATTCAAAACACAATCCTTCTACCGTCATGATGTTCGGGTCAATTTGGTCTGTTCCTTCAATTGGTAAAAGTCGTAAAACTTTCTGATTCTAAAAGGGATGTTTATGCATTTTTACCAAGTTTAGATACAATTTTCACTCAAATTCCAATTGATAAAGTATGAAATTAGCTCTCTTGTTTGATTATGTCCATTACAAATATGCTGACACAGCAAAAAACAATTTGAATTTCAAGATTTCCTTTTTTTAAACCGGTACATTTGGAGGAGTTTCACACATAAATAGGCACCAATTGAAAAACTCTTCAGTTTCCATTCAAATTCCTATTTAAAATGTGTTTTTGTGATTATAAACCATTCACACATTAATAGGCACCAATTCAAAAAGTCTTCATGGAAATTGGAAAAAAAAAAACAACTTGCTAAAAACGATTGAAAACACAATCTTTCGACTTTTTTCTCGAAATTTTGACTTTTATCTCAAAGTGCATGATGAAAAAAAAAACGTATAACTAATATAAATATACGCTGACACAGCAAAAAAATATGGAATTTCAAGAACATTTTTTTTTAAACCGGTAAACGTTCACACATTAATAGGCACCAAAGTCAAAAAGTCAATTTCCACTCAAATTCCCATTGATAATGTATTTATAATGTAAGAAAATGTGCTTTTTGTGTGAAAAAACCACCTGCTGATTAAAAACACAATCTTTCTACAACAGAAATGACGTTAAAATACAAGCGGGCGTGCGCGATTCGCCTCCGTTCACGTCCCCCATTCATTCACCCGTTCATTCCCCCGTTCATTCCCCCGTTCATTCCCCCGTTCATTCACCCGTTCATTCACCCGTTCATTCACCCGTTCATTCACCCGTTCATTCACCCGTTCATTCCCCCGTTCATTCCCCCGTTCATTCACCCGTTCATTCCCCCGTTCATTCCCCCGTTCATTCCCCCGTTCATTCACCCGTTCATTCACCCGTTCATTCACCCGTTCATTCCCCCGTTCATTCACCCGTTCATTCACCCGTTCATTCACCCGTTCATTCACCCGTTCATTCACCCGTTCATTCACCCGTTCATTCACCCGTTCATTCCCCTGTTCATTCACCCGTTCATTCCCCCGTTCATTCACCCGTTCATTCACCCGTTCATTCCCCCGTTCATTCACCCGTTCATTCACCCGTTCATTCACCCGTTCATTCTCCCGTTCATTCACCCGTTCATTCCCCCGTTCATTCACCCGTTCATTCACCCGTTCATTCACCCGTTCATTCCCCCGTTCATTCCCCTGTTCATTCACCCGTTCATTCCCCCGTTCATTCACCCGTTCATTCACCCGTTCATTCCCCCGTTCATTCTCCCGTTCATTCACCCGTTCATTCCCCCGTTCATTCACCCGTTCATTCACCCGTTCATTCACCCGTTCATTCTCCCGTTCATTCCCCCGTTCATTCACCCGTTCATTCACCCGTTCATTCACCCGTTCATTCCCCCGTTCATTCACCCGTTCATTCACCCGTTCATTCCCCCGTTCATTCACCCGTTCATTCTCCCGTTCATTCCCCTGTTCATTCCCCCGTTCATTCACCCGTTCATTCACCCGTTCATTCCCCCGTTCATTCAGCCGTTCATTCCCCCGTTCATTCACCCGTTCATTCACCCGTTCATTCAGCCGTTCATTCCCCCGTTCATTCCCCCGTTCATTCCCCCGTTCATTCACCCGTTCATTCACCCGTTCATTCCCCCGTTCATTCAGCCGTTCATTCCCCCGTTCATTCCCCTGTTCATTCACCCGTTCATTCCCCCGTTCATTCACCCGTTCATTCACCCGTTCATTCCCCCGTTCATTCACCCGTTCATTCTCCCGTTCATTCACCCGTTCATTCCCCCGTTCATTCACCCGTTCATTCCCCCGTTCATTCCCCCGTTCATTCCCCCGTTCATTCACCCGTTCATTCCCCTGTTAATTCCCCCGTTCATTCACCCGTTCATTCTCCCGTTCATTCTCCCGTTCATTCCCCCGTTCATTCCCCCGTTCATTCACCCGTTCATTCCCCTGTTAATTCCCCCGTTCATTCCCCCGTTCATTCACCCGTTCATTCACCCGTTCATCGGGCTCTTAAAGTCAGTACTGAGTTGTAAAATAATCAGGGGGGATGGTGGATTTGATCATATGGGGACAGATAATTTGTGCTGATTACAAATAATATAATATATTACAAATAATAGCAGTGACCAAAACAGCTGCAGAAATACTGCAGGAATGACATAGCAGCAGTTAAATGCAGCCTTCTGTAAGCTTTAAATATCCACTGGGCTTACATCAAATACATCAAAACACAACAATAAAAAACACTTTTCTGAACTTATCAATATGACTCTGTCCTTCACAGGATAAGTAACATGGATCACTGCAAAAACTCACAATCTTAACAAGAATATTTGTCTTATTTCTAGTTAAAATGTCTCATTTTAGTAAAAAAAATCTCATTACACTTAAAACAAGACTCATCACTGGAAAAAACAACAATTTTCACCTGTTTCAAGTAGATTTTCACTTGAAATAAGTAGAAAAATCTGCCAGTGGAACAAGATTTTTTTGATTGTAATGAGAAGATAAATCTTGTTCCACTGGCAGATTTTTCTACTAATTTCAAGTGAAAATTGACTTGAAATGGGTGAAAATTGTCATAAAACAAGTTACAAATATTAGACAATAGATATTCTGATATAGATATTCAGATAGATATTCTGTATCTACCGTATCTATTTGATTTGATTTGATTTCATTTGAAGATTTTACTTCGAACATGCATAAAAAAAGAGGAAAAATGAGGAAGAAAAGATGAAAAAAAGAGGAAGAAAGGGGAAAAAAGAAGATGAAAAAGAGAAAAAAAAGCGGAAAAAAAGAAGAAAAAATTAGGAAAAAAGAGGAAAAAAAGGGAAAAAAGAGGAAAAAAGAGAAAAAAGAGGAAAAAAAGAGAATAAAAGAAAAGAGAAAAAGAAATGGCAGATTTTTCTACTTATTTCAAGTGAAAATTTTTGCTTGTAATGAGAAGATAAATCTTGTCCCACTGGCAG
>NC_084597.1:2075197-2105197 GCF_033807715.1 Cololabis saira | reverse complement strand
CAATAATAACAAATAAAGATAATAATAATAATAAAATGGTAAATATAATAATAATAAAAATAAAGATGATAATAATGATAATATTAATAATAATAAAAACAAAGATAATAAAAGTAATAATGATAAAAAATAATATAAATAGTAAATATAATAACAATAATATTCAATTCAATTTGATTTGTATAGCATCTAATACAACATAGTTGTCTCACATAACACATTCAATAGAAACACAGAGGGAAAGTTGGCAGCTGTGCAGAAATCTGCAATTTCCATCCATTCATTATCTATACCCGCTAGTACTACAGTACTACAGTAGTCCAGTACTACAGTATTAAAGTACTACAGTACTACAGTAGTCCAGTACTACAGTATTACAGTACTATAGTACTACAGTAGTCCAGTACTACAGTACTACAGTATTACAGTACTACAGTACTACCGTAGTACAGTCCTACAGTACTACAGTACTACAGTACTACAGTACTGTACACATACATACAAACATAGTCAAAAATCAGCCTCCCAGCTCAAAGCGTTAGTGAATTATTCAAAAAACACAAAAAGGCCCGAAAAAGACACCACACACGATGACCTTTGACACTTCCGAAGGTCACACAGATCTGAAACTCGGCACAGTGGATGAGAGTCACCTCCTGGTACAGAGTCTAGAATTTCAGCCTCCTAGCTCAAAGCGTTAGTGAACTGTGCAAAAAAAGACACGAAATAGGCCTCATAGGCAAACCTATAACAATACATAACAAACCTCCTGTGCCTACTGAGCATTAATAACATGTCATAATCGAAGGAGAACTAATTAAAACGGATGTCCTTAACATGAACCTATTGTATTATTGAATTATCAAGGACACTTTCGTGTTTTTGTGTTTAGAAATGTTAAAGATATTAAAAGAAAACCATAACACAATGAGGAAAATACCGTGATGAACAAGTCGTGCCCAGAGCGTGTCTCGAACCACAGTCTCCCAGACCACAGTCAACTGCACTAACCAGTCTCCCAGACCACAGCCAACTGCACTAACCAGTCTCCCAGACCACAGTCAACTGCACTAACCAGTCTCCCAGACCACAGTCAACTGCACTAACCAGTCTCCCAGACCACAGTCAACTGCCCTAACCAGTCTCCCAGACCACAGTCAACTGCACTAACCAGTCTCCCAGACCACAGTCAACTGCACTAACCAGTCTCCCAGACCACAGTCAACTGCACTAACCAGTCTCCCAGACCACAGTCAACTGCACTAACCAGTCTCCCAGACCACAGTCAACTGCACTAACCAGTCTCCCAGACCACAGTCAACTGCCCTAACCAGTCTCCCAGACCACAGTCAACTGCACTAACCAGTCAGCCAAATGCTGATGTGTTGCCCAGGCGGGCAAGGCCTTATCTTATCTGTGGTCGTTACACTATGTTCCAAAAAGTATTGTTTTTAATGGACAAGATCCGGCATTTTACGTTGAATTCTATTGTTCAGGTTTTAAAATTCTAGCTAAATACATAAAAAGGGAGGTGAGGTGTGAGCTTCATAACAAAACTTCTGTGCCTACTGAGCATTAATAACATGGGGTTAGCCATAGAAAGGGGCGATAACAGCCTCCTGCGCCTACTAGTAGGTAGAGTAGGGCCCTACTGGCCCATATCTATGGGATGATTGTTATCGTTTTGTCCTTCATTCAATGGTATTACAGCAGTCAAATCGGTTGACGGATCCCATTGACTTCCCATAGTACTATATCCGTGGTGCTCCCATTAAAACCTCAATAAAACACTGCTAAAACAGCGTTAAAAACATGCTTTTACAAACTAACAGTAACAAACAGTACCTTGCGTGACAAAAACTCATAATTTAGCCACTATAACAAAGAATAATATGTAAATAATAATAATGCCATAATCCGTGTATATATCACGACAACGGATCCCATTGACTTTGCATAGTACAATATCCGTGGTGCTCACACGGAATTATACCATTTTCCGTGTATATACCACGGAAAATAGTGGTGAGAGGTCGTGGGCATTTCACGTATTTTTGTGAGATCAGGTTGGAACTGGGACAGTTTCTACGGAAGAGTATTAGGGCCAGGCAGGAGAAAAAATATTTGAGAGGGGAAGATTTTTTTTTATTGTGCACTTCGAGAAAAAAGTCGAAATGTCGAGATTAATGTTGAAGTACAATTTCGAGAAAAAAGTATTTTTTTATTTCGGTGCCTGCCATATTTTATTTCTTGCATTTTGTCTAGACAGAAAGAAAAAGGGCCAGTACAAATTGCGACTTGAGTATTTGTGCAATATGATCAGAACTTGTATGTAATGTCTATACAGTAGTCATTTTTTTTTTACCATTTTTCGTGTGTGTGTAAGTATTGTTAAACTAGCCTAATTTATTCACCTTCCCGTCTACCTGCATTTGTAAAATGTCTGCTCATGTTATGTGACATATATAGCGTTTTCCCCATCTATCTACATTTATGTTCATTTATGTTTAATGTTATTTTTCTTTTGTCTTCTTTTTTCAAGGCCGTAAAAGTATGCAGAGTTCTTTCCCCCTCCTCTATCCATTTAGCTCTAGACCTAATAAAGGCTCCCTGTGCTCTTTGAATATACATTTCATCCAATTCAGGTTGAAGATTTAGTATTTTCTGTTTATCATCTTCCGTAGGGTTAAGTTTATTGCAGTAAACATTTAATTGTTTGATAATGTTTAGTTCCTTTTTCTCAAAATCTTTTTTACTTTTTTTACTGAATAAGATGGTAAATTGGCATATTTTATATTTTAGAAGTTCCCATTTTTTGACAGGTGTTGTTAGTTCTTCTGAATTTATAATTTCTGTAATTAGTGATTTAATTTTTTGACAGTAAACATCACTCTTAATTAGACTAGAGTTAAAGTTCCAGTATTAGTTGGAGCAGGTTCTCCTGTCGTTAGGCTTTACATATAAAACGATAACACTGTGATCAGTGAGTGGAGCGGCAGAGATATCACAGCTGACATTAGACTTTAGGAGCTTGTTTGCAATTAACCAATTGTCAATTCTGGATTTATAATTGGAGTTAAACCATGAGAATTGAAGTATTCCTGGATTTAAATGTCTCCAAGCATCAGTTAATCCATGGTCATTACAGAAGTTAGTGAAAGTTCTGTTTGGATGACTTTTATGACATTTATCAAGGAATTCATCATTGACTAAATTCAAATCACCTCCTATAATGACGTTCTCAGCTGAATATGTTGATTTAATAGGTAACATTTTACAATAAGGGTCCCTTAATTAACGTTAGTTAATGCATTATTAAGCATTAATTAACAGTTTAATAATAGTTAAATAACCATTATTATGTATTACTTAACATTAATTAGCATATTAGTTAATGCATTAATAAACAGTTAATTAATGCCTACTGCTCAGAGTTAATTCATACATTAGTAAGCATTAATAAACGTTACATGATGTAATTATTTATCCTTATGTATGCATTACTTAGTATTAAGTAATACATTAGTTAATACATAAGTAAAACGTTAATAATGTCCCTAGTAATCATTTACTAATGGTGTTTAGTGCTGGCCTGCGGTCCCCACCCCTGGTCATCCCGTTGCTGGCCCCCCCTTCTCCTCCCTTTTCTCTCTTTTGTCCTGCAGGTGGCCATGGGTGGCTTGTAGCTTGCATTACGGAGCACAAGTCTTTCCCTGACCCTGCACCCCAACCTGGGACTTGCTGATTGGGCCGGAGCTTCGGGAGCTGCGTGCTGGCCTGCGGTCCCCACCCCTGGTCATCCCGTTGCTGCTTCCACCTGCCTGCTGTGCTGTTGCCGTCCCTGACCCACCAGTCTGGCCCTCGGCAGGAGGGTCCCCCCTTATGATCCTGGTCCTGCTCAAGGTTTCTTCCCTCCTAAAGGGGAGTTTTTCTTGCCACTGTTTGGCTTAAGGTTTTTCTCCCACTAGGGGAGTTTTTACCTGCCATTGTTTATGTAATAACTGCTCGGGGGTCATGTTCTGGGTATGGATCTCTGTAAAGCGTCTAGAGACAACTCTGTTGTATTAGACGCTATATAAATAAAATTGAATTGAATTGAATTGAATTGTTTATTTGGAGTGAATAAGCATTAAGTAACAGCTACCTAATACATCTACTAATCATTCGCTAATGGTGTACATGTTTACTGGATGGGCATTATTAAACAACTATTTAGAGTCTTAAGTAATCATTTCCTAATGGTGTTTATTTGGAGTGAATATGCATTAAGTAACAGCTACCTAATACATCTACTAATCATTCGCTAATGGTGTACATGTTTACTGGATGGGCATTATTAAACAACTATTTAGAGTCTTAAGTAATCATTTCCTAATGGTGCTGTGTATGTTATCAGGTAGCTTACCTGACCTTATGAACGGTAACCTGACATAAACCTTAATAAATGTATAGGAGTGGCTCATAACCATTACTTAACCATTAGTAAAGGCTTGCTGGACCCTTATTGTAAAGTGTAACACATTTATCCCTTAGGTAACACATTATTAATGCTTAACTGCCTCATAAGCATTACTTAACCATAATTAACCATTAGTAAATTAAGCAATCACATATAAAGAAGTTTACACTTTTTATTCAAAACAAAATAAAACAGATTTTAACAGATAACATTTGTTATATGTATACATCTTATATATATATATATATATATATATATATATATATATATATATATATATATATATATATATATATATATATATATATATATATATATATATATACACACACACACATCTGTGATAACAGATACGTAACAACAATTCGCACAGAGGAGATCTTTGAACAAACATTATTTAGTAACATAATACAATAACACAGTATGATAGGCTACCCTCTGTTTATCCTCCCTGGAAATGTCTGCTCCCTTTTGACATGATGAGCTATGAGTGGCACCAGTTCTCTCCTCCCCCTCTTCTCCACCAAGCAAAGCACCGGCTTCCCTGGATGTCTTCTCCCTGGCCGCCTCCGCGTGCTTTGCACCCCCAGCATCCCGAACACCCACTTCCTCCGCTTCCAGCCCCCAGCCATCCTGCCCCTTCCATACTGTGTTTTGGGGAAAATGACAGAACAAGAAACAAGATTATTAACCTTATGTCAGATAAATTTATAATGTTAGCAGGAATAAAGTTGACAAATCTGATTAGACAAAGTAGAATGCAAGATTTCCATGGAATGGATGATTACTATAGCCAAATTTAAGAGTTTCTATAGGAATGATTCTGTCCCATTCTGTTTTTCATCACTATAAGCATGAACATTATAAATGATGGGCTGCTGTTTCAACTTGGCTTCTGTCGATCGGCAATCCAATCGTTTCACTGCGATTGAGAAGACAATTAACAATGTTTTTTTTTTCTTGCCGATGTTATAAAACATACACACATGCTGCTACAGCTGTGTAGTGCCCCACCCATTGTGCTCTGGCTCAGCTGATCGACGCTCAGACAGCAGTTAGATCTTGCAGTTTTTAACTCTTTTTATACACACAAAGTACAGCCAAATACCAGGCTAAAAAATACAGTATAGATCTCCACATTAGGATGGTGGACCAGAGCATGTGAGGGAAACAGAGCAGGTGAGAATTTTCTTGCTCCTTGCTCACAGACCTGTCCAAAAAAGCAGCGTTGTACACTTAAACCCAAACCTGGCATCGTCAGATTCCAGTATCAGTTCTGTTTCAGGTCTCTTCCCTCCCACAGTTTGAATAATAATTTAATCAATTACATACTTTTCGATAACAAACAGATCCAGCTAGAAAACAAGCTGGTTGTAGGTCAGGTATGGGTGGCCCTGGAGCTAAATTGGAGCGCGATGGAGCAGGAGCGCTGGTACAACTTTTAAAATAAAAATCTGCACCCTGCTCCCTGCTGGAGGCCGCATATTTGCACTTCGCCACCAACTTTTACTGTTGCGCTTGTATTTGGAGCCTTTTGCATCTTCAATTGGTAAATGTCTTTGACATAACATTTAAACTCTTCTTTCTAAACATATTTCTGATAATTGCACATGATTTTGTAATGTTTTACCTCAAAATTCTGATCAAAATTTACATATTGAATCTTTGAATATACTAATTAATTTTTCCACATTGGTGATGTGGTTATAACTAGTCTCGTTTCCAAACTCTAATATTTCAAAATGATTGTCTGGGGAAGTTCCGCCTCAATTTTGTAAAAATAAGCGGGTGTCTGGGTGGAAATGTTTTGTGAGTTTTAAAAAAAACAGTGTTGCAAAACCAACCAACAGTGTTTTAGGGTGGGCCTTTCGTTGCTAACATTGCTGACGTTTCTGGTAAGGTGTGTGCAAAGCACACACCTTACTTACTTTCGCAAGGCACTGTACAGTGTTTTGCTGCTTGCTGATTGGGTAACGTATTGCGTCACGCATCGCGTCACTTCCTGGTGTTTGCGGTCTGTGCTGCTGCACGGCGTGCAGGCTCAGATCTCTCCCGACTTTTTATCTAAAACTTAGACTGTTTTCTGGTAAAATAGCATTATATCTGGTACATTACTGTCTTTATTTCAACACTCGCTCATTTTCTCTTCCGTAACTTTCGCTGTCTCCAATCACCGATACATTTTCTGTCCGTTAGCCTCCGTTAGCATCTTAGCATGGCCTCTCCGGCTCCCACCGCTTCACCTCTTTCCTGCTCAGTGTGTGAAATGTTTAGTTATTCCTCTGCCTCCTTTAGTGAAGACGGTAAGTGCTTAAAGTGTAGCTTATTTGCAGGGCTGGAGGCGAGGCTCAGTCAGTTAGAGGTCCGGTTCGGCCAACTAGACCATAGTCCGATAGAATCCTCTGCGGACCGGCCCGTAGCAGCTGAGCGTAGCCGCTCCCCTGCAGCTCCCCGGCAGCCGGCCAGGCAGGGCAGCTGGGTGACGGTTCGGAGGAAGGGTAGTCTTAAAGGGCTCACGGAACACCACCACCCGCTTCATGTGTCTAACCGTTTTTCCCCACTCAGCGACACATCTGTTGAGAAACAGACCCTGGTGATTGGAGACTCTATTGTGAGACATGTGAGGCCGACTCCAGAGACCTTAGTTAGGTGTATCCCGGGGGCCAGAGCGGGCGACATAGAAGCAAATTTGAAGCTACTGGCAAAGGGTAATCGTAAATATGGTAAAGTTATCATCAATGTCGGAGCTAATGACTCCCGTCTTCGCCAGTCGGAAGTAACCAGAATGAATATTGTCTCGGTGTGTAACTACGCCAAAACCATGTCGGACTCCGTAGGTTTTTCTGGCCCCCTCCCCAATCTGACCAGCGATGACATGTTTAGTCGCATGCTCTCGCTCCGCCGCTGGTTGTCTCAGTGGTGTTCAGAAAACGACGTGGACTTTATTGACAACTGGGAGACATTCTGGGGAAAGCCCGGTCTGATTAGAAGGGACGGCATTCATCCCACCCGGGATGGTGCAGCTCTTATGTCTAGAAATCTGGCCAATGTTATTAGACACTCCCCCTGACAATGCAGGGTCCAGGCCAGGATGCAGAGCTGTAGTTTAACACACTTCTCTGCTGCTTCTCAAGGACCAACGCCTGCCAACAAAACTGTAGGATTGCATTATGTAATTAGCGACTCTAAAACTGTAGGATTACATGATATTGGCGACTCTGGCCAGGTGCCTAGCACAGGGATTAAAGTTCTCCGTCTCTTGACGGATTTCCGTCAATTGGAAAATGAGGGAAGAAAAAAAAAAAAAAGCTTTGCCTGTGCGTTTTGTTGTGGTACAGTTTAGACTAGCCAATTAAATCATGTTAGGCATTAAACTGACGCTGTTTTAAACCAATAAAGCTGCCAGCGCCTTGGATTAGCCAATCAAAAACAGAGGAGGCGGTGTTGGATCAGTAAGGGAAACTTTGGAATTTGGGGACAAGGATTGGCTCTAAAGGCTGGGTCGGTCGGGCTGGGGTGCGAAGCGGGGCTGGGCTCGAGCCGCGGCTGGGGGAGCAGTCTTCCCGTCGCCCTCCTCCCCCCGCCGCCGGAGGCGCGGTCGTCCGGCCCGCCTCGCGGGGGCCTCTGTCCAGCGGCGTTTGCGCGTCGTCGGGCGGGGGTCTTTCATGCGGGGCGGTGTCCGGCGCCGCGCGGAAGGCGGACCGGTGGGGGGGATCGGGTACGGCGGATGGCGGCGGCGACTCTAGACGCGCGCCGGGCCCTTCTCGCGGATCTCCCCAGCTGCGGCGCCCGTCGGGGACCCGTTAACGCGGGCCCCCGGCGGGTCGCCTCTAGGTTTACCACCTTTCAGAAATAGAAATAAGGAACGCCTGATTTCAGCAGCGCATGCGCCAAAAAAAGGGACATCCCCAAAACTTCTAAACTGAATAAAAATATATTTATTTTATATGAAAAAACAAAATGCTTTAATTTAAAGTTTAAAGTGCTTTAATAGCATTGGACTTGCACGACTGTACAGACAGACAACCATACCAGTAACTGAAATAGTCTCCTATGCTACATATGTAACATCAGCCCAAATGTAGAATATAGATACAAGTGAAGAATATGGTGTAAAAGTTAATTTATTTCAATAATTCAATTTAAAAGGTGAAACTAATATATTACATAGTCTCAATGCATTCAAAGCAAGATATCATAAGCCTTTATTTGTTATCATTTTGATGGTTGAATTGTTTATTGATTTCATAAAATCAATTTTTTTGAGATTTTTTATTTGGGGTTTTCATAAACTGTGAGCCATAATCACCAAAATGATAACAAATAAAGGCTTGAAGTATCTTACTTTGAATATGGGTAATAAAATATTTGTTTCACCTTTAGTTGAATTTACTACGAATTAAGTTTTGCGATATATTCAACTTTTCAGACCTTCACATGTAGATTATGACATCAATAAATAAGAGCATAATATGTGTCTGTATTGGTTCAATACGGAACGCAACTTTTAATTCACAATTACGTAACAAATACGTATTCCTCGGCCGGCGTCTAGCAGGTAAACTTAGAACTCGTGCGGACCAGGGGAATCCCACTGTTTAATTAAAACAAAGCATCTCGAAGGCCCACGGGGGGTGTTGACGCGATTTTGAAAAACCTTCTTCTCAACAATAACATCATCATCTCTTTGTCTGCACTAACACCATCACTGATTGTCCATGAAACAGTCCAGGATGTTTCATCACCTTGGCCAAAGCCTTGCCAAGTGCAGTGACATCAGAGCAGCTGGTCAACTGGATGAAGAAGTGCGAGATTACCAGGTCGACTCAGATTTAGGAGAACAGGCCTAAGGCTTTAATGAGAGGACTGCACAAATTGATGTGGACTATAAATTAAAAGCAAACTGACAATAATAAAACTACTCAAAATCACCTTCCTTCTATAAAATGCTATTGGTCTCGAGTATTTAAATAGTGTTGGTTAAAGTCTTCTTACACCTTAAATGCTGTATTAGAAAACAGAAGGGCTAATACAGCATTTGACTTTTTTACTTGAAACTTTTGGGAAGCGACCGCACGGCAGAAAAGGGGCCATTCTTAAAGTGTGGTTCAGCGCATAGATGGCGGGGGAATATGAACTGGCATGAAAAAAAAATTTCAGTCAAAAATATTTTTTTTGCTTTAATCCCTGCTAGCAAAATAGAAGTGGTTGCAGTTCCCCGCCCTCCAAAAGTTCACCAGGTGCAGCGTTATAGAGGCGTTAACCAAGATAACCTTGTAAAAATTAAAACCAATGTACATTTGGTACCAATTACAGACCGAAAAATTAGATGCGGACTACTAAATATACGATCATTAAGCTCTAAGTCTCTGTTAGTAAATGATATAATTACAGAGAGCAGGAGTGATATTTTCTGCTTAACAGAAACATTGTTACAGGAGGAAGAGTATGTTAGTTTGAATGAATCAACTCCGCCCGGCTACTTTAATCATCACATTCCTAGAAGCACGGGCCGAGGCGGAGGAGTCGCAGCAATTTATAACTCCGGTCTCCAAACAAAAATTGAACCTAAGTGCAACTATAATACATTTGAAAGCCTCATGCTTGGTCTGAAATTTCCGAGCTGGAAATCAGAGAAGCCAGTTTTGTTAGTGGTAGTGTACCGGCCCCCTGCTGGTGCTTATCTAGAGTTTTTGTCTGAATTTTCAGATTTCCTTTCTGGATTATTGATCAGCACAGATAAATTCATCATAGTGGGTGATTTTAATATTCATATGGATGTTGAAAGCGATAATCTTAAATTAGCCTTCGATTCTCTTCTAGAATCAATGGGTATCTCACAAAAAGTGGATAAACCGACGCACTGTTTTAATCATACTCTCGATCTCGTTCTCACCTACGGTGTTGAAACTGATGGTCTGTTGGTGTCACCTGTAAACTCCCTTTTATCCGACCATTATTTAATAACGTTGGAATTTAATTTTGTTGATGTTGAAGTGCAAAATAGGATGTATTATTTTAGCAGATGTTTGTCTGATGAAGTTATTGTTAAATTTAGGGAGGCCATTGCTTATCTTACGACAGTGCGAAATAGTGATGTAGTCGAGGCCAGTGACCTGGGTTCTACCTCTGCAGATGTTGATTTCCTTGCTAGTAACACTGCTGATTTGTTGCATTCAGCCTTAGATGAAGTTGCTCCTTTGAAAAGGAGGGTTTCTAGCCACAGGAGCTTAACTCCCTGGTATAATTCAGATATCCGCATGTTGAAACAAAACGTGCGTAAAATGGAAAGGAAGTGGTACTCTTGTAGGTCTGTAGACTCTCATCGTGAATGGAAAGATATTCTAATAGTATATAAAAAAGCCATTCGCAAAGCCAGAACAGCTTATTATTCAACGTTGATAGAGGATAACAAAAGTAACCCACGTTTTCTGTTCAGCACTGTAGCCAGGCTGACAAAGAGTCACAACTCTGTTGAGCCGTGCATTCCTGCAGCTCTCAGTAGTGAGGACTTTATGAGCTTCTTCAACAGTAAAATCACGAGAATTAGAGAAGAAATCAACCAGCCGGTTGTAGGTGTTTCTTCAGCTTTAGCGACTTCCCTAGGCTCTGACTTGCCTCTAGACTGTTTTGATCCTATAGACCTCCCTGAGCTGACTTCACTCGTTAATAGAGCTAAGTCAACCACATGTATGTTAGACCCCATCCCGACTCGTCTATTCAAACATATTTTTTCTCTTATTGGTACGACAATACTGGACCAAATTAACTTATCCCTAAGTTTAGGATATGTACCACAGGTTTTCAAAGTGGCAGTAATTAAACCTTTACTTAAAAAACCTTCTCTTGACCCAGACATCTTTGCTAATTATAGACCAATTTCCAACCTTCCATTCGTATCTAAAATTCTGGAAAAGGCAGTTTCAAGCCAGTTATGTGACTATTTGTATAGAAATGATCTGTTTGAAGTCTTTCAGTCAGGGTTCAGAATGCATCATAGCACAGAGACAGCACTGGTTCGAGTCACGAATGACCTCCTTATGGCCTCAGATAAGGGACTAGTGTCCATACTGGTTCTACTGGACCTCAGATAAGGGGTTAGTGTCCATACTGGTTCTACTGGACCTCAGATAAGGGATTAGTGTCCATACTGGTTCTACTGGACCTCAGATAAGGGATTAGTGTCCATACTGGTTCTACTGGACCTCAGATAAGGGATTAGTGTCCATACTGGTTCTACTGGACCTCAGATAAGGGATTAGTGTCCATACTGGTTCTACTGGACCTCAGTGCTGCTTTTGACACTATAGATCATGGCATTTTACTGCACAGGTTAGAGCATGTTGTTGGGATTAAAGGGACAGCTCTACGTTGGTTTAAATCATATCTATCTCTGTTGGATAGATATGATTTAAACCAACTATGTTGGTTTAAATCATATCTATCTGACAGGTTCCAGTTTGTTCATGAACATGAGGTTTCTTCAGAACAGTCGAGGGTCTGTTATGGTGTTCCGCAGGGTTCAGTGCTAGGGCCAATCTTGTTTAGTTTATACATGCAGCCGTTGGGAAGTATAATCCAGAATCACGGCATACACTTTCATTGCTATGCTGATGATACGAAGCTCAACCAACACACGGCCAACGTTCCGGGGGCCATCCTGGGGACTATGCAGACCTGCGAGACAGCTCCGGGGGTCGCCCACGAAGCCGGGCAGACCGGCGAGAACGCTCGGGGGGACGTCCACGAGGTCTAGGCCTGGGTCTTGACGTGGGTCTCGGCGCGGGTCTCGGCGTGGGGCTTGGCGGTCTTGGCGTGGGGCTTGGCGGTCTTGGCGTGGGGCTAGGCGTGGGGCTTGGCGGTCTTGGCGTGGGGCTTGGCGGTCTTGGCGGTCTTGGCGTGGGGCTTGGCGGTCTCGGCGTGGGGCTTGGCGGTCTTGGCGTGGGGCTTGGCGGTCTTGGCGTGGGGCTTGGCGGTCTCGGCGTGGGGCTTGGCGGTCTCGGCGTGGGGCTTGGCGGTCTTGGCGTGGGGCTTGGCGGTCTTGGCGTTCTTGGCGTGGGGCTAGGCGTGGGGCTTGGCGGTCTTGGCGTGGGGCTTGGCGGTCTTGGCGGTCTTGGCGGTCTTGGCGTGGGGCTTGGCGGTCTTGGCGTGGGGCTTGGCGGTCTTGGCGTGGGGCTTGGCATGACGGGAACGTGACATGGCTCAGGAACGTGACATGGCTCAGGAACGTGACATGGCTCAGGAACGTGACATGGCTCAGGAACGTGACATGGTTGCGGGGGTACCCGGGTCCGAGGCGCCGGCTGCGGGGGTACCCGGGTCCGGGGCGCCGGCTGCGGGGGTACCCGGGTCCGGGGCGCCGGCTGCGGGGGTGCCCGGGTCCGTGGTGCTGGCCCCCCCTCGAGGGGCGCCGGCCCCCCCTCAAGGGACAGATCCCAGATGTCCCCAGAGTCCACATCCAGGGCGGGCTGGGGGGGGACACGGGTCCTCGGAGCCGGCTGGGGGGGGTCCGGAACCATCACCGGAGGAGGGGCTGATGCGTCCGGGACCACCACAGGAACGTGGGGAGGTGCATCCGAGACCACCACAGGAACATGGGGAGGTGCATCCGAGACCACCACAGGAACAGGGACAGGTGCAGGAGCTGGAGCCGGAACAGGCTGGGGCTGGCGCTGGCGCTGACGCCGTCGCCGTTGCATCTGCAGGCTCCTGGGCCCACCCAGAGCCAGGCGTGTTCCCCAAAAGGGGTCCCAACACTCATGCACGTTTTTAGCCGCTTCACGGCAAAGGAAGTCCCACATGGTGAGGTACTCTCCCGCTGGGTCCACCTG
Organism: Cololabis saira; assembly: GCF_033807715.1. Lineage (NCBI taxonomy): Eukaryota > Metazoa > Chordata > Actinopteri > Beloniformes > Belonidae > Cololabis > Cololabis saira. The sequence goes on along the minus strand of NC_084597.1, from coordinate 2,091,907 downwards.
GTCGGTCCGTTCTGTCATGGTTAGGTTTGTTCAGGACCCAAGTGCAGGAGACAGAGGGAGGCTGGAGGCAGGAGTTCTCAAAACAAAAGGGTTTTAATCCAAAAAGGCAAAATAAGGCGCTGCAGAGCAGGATGAACAAAAAACCAGGATCATCAAAAAGGTACGAGGAGACATGGAGGAAGACACAGTACGGACCGACAGAGCACAAAGGAATGACAAGACAAGATTTACTGAGGGGATAACGAGACATGACGAGACACAGGTGCAGACACAATCAGGGCAGATGGGACACAGGCGGGGCAAGACAGAAACTGAAGGCAAACTGGAGGCTGGGGGAATGTCAACCTTGACATCCAGAGCATCTTAGGAAGGGATTAGATGGTGTTGCGATGGCTTCCAGTGCAACTGTGAGAAACCTTGGTGTTATTTTCGATCAGGATTTGTCGTTTAAACCATATGTCAATCAGGTTTGTAAAATAGCGTTTTTCCATCTCCGTAATATTGCAAAAATTAGGAAAATCCTCTCGCAGAGTGATGCAGAAAAACTAGTTCATGCGTTTGTATCTTCTAGACTGGATTACTGTAATGTGTTGTTAGCAGGATGTCCAAGTAATTTGCTGAATAGGCTCCAGCTGATCCAGAATGCAGCAGCACGAGTGCTAACAGGAATCAGTGTTAGCGTCGCTCCATTGGCTACCTGTAAAATTCAGAATTCAATTTCAAATTGTATTACTTGCATATGAAGCCCAAAACGGCTTAGCTCCGCAGTATTTACAATATTTGATAGTGCCTTATGTTCCTGGCAGAGCTCTCCGCTGCCTGCACCGCCCCCCCCCATCCCCGGTCATCCCGCTGCTGCTTCCACCTGCCTGCTGTGCTGCTGACGTCCCCGACCCACCAGTCTGGCCTTCGGCAGGAGGGTCCCCCCTTATGATCCTGGTCCTGGTCCAGGTTTCTTCCTCCTAAAGGGGAGTTTTTCTTGCCACTGTTTGGCTTAAGGTTTTTCTCCCACTAGGGGAGTTTTTACCTGCCATTGTTTATGTAATAATTGCTCGGGGGTTTATGTTTATGTTTATGTTCATGTTCTGGATCTCTGGATCATGTTCTGGAAAGCGTCTAGAGACATCTGTTGTATTAGACGCTATATAAATAAAATTGAATTGAATTGAATTGAATTGAATTGAATTATACCCTTTTCTGTGTATATACCACGGAAAATAGTGGTGAGAGGTCGTGGGCATTTCCCAGATTTTTTTTGTGAGATCAGGTTGAAACGGCTCTCATTTGTAATAGTAGCTTTCTTGTAATAGTAGCTTCTTTCATTTTCTGTCTGTTACTGACTTGCTGTTATGTATCCCAGCACCAACATGAACCCTTGGGTTTACCGTAGGTTGGGGTTCATTAGTATGTGGATATAGTTGATATTCTAGATGACATGGCTATTTATGTATAGCTCTAACCTTGACACTACTTATTATATAAAACCTTTATTCTCTTCTGTTAAAGTAGTACCACCACAAATACAGCAGTAAAGTTACTTTATAGTCCAACCTGTTTTTTACATTGTGATGACAGTCTAATTCATATTTTGCTTCAAAATATTTGGTAGTTCAAAACCTCCACAGTTGAGTCCTGGCCTGAAAATGTCCATATGACTTTAGGGTGAGTGTTTTAGTGGCTATTATTCTTATATTGGAGTCCATTTTGTTTTCAATCAGCCAAAAACATACGTGTGTGTGTGTGTGTGTGTGTGTGTGTGTGTGTGTGTGTGTGTGTGTGTGTGTGTGTGTGTGAGTGTTCGTGTGTGTGTGTGTGTGTGTGTGTGTGTGCGTGCGTGCGTGCGTGCGTGCGTGCGTGCGTGCGTGCGTGCGTGCGTGCGTGCGTGCGTGCGTGCGTGCGTGCGTGCGTGCGTGCGAGCGGTAAGTAAGTCTGTGAACTTTGCCCCAGACCTGCTCCTCATTCATAGTCCTGTTATCAGCTCGGTATAGTTCTGATCCAGGTCCACAGGAGTCCTGGGGGAGCGTTTTGTTTTCATCCACCAGGGAGATTGTGACTAGACCAACCTGCCAAGCTGCTCTGTCAAGCTCAGAATGTGGGGGTAGCACACGTCCTCTTACCAACCAGTAGTGTGTGAACGTGTTCTTTCAAGCAGGAAGGAAACGGCCAGATTCCAACGGAGGGCGAGGCCTGACCGCATCTAGGCTAAAGATATGAACTGACTGCTAGTATTCTTCTACTATTGTGAGCTAATGATTTCCCACTGAGCATGAGCAGCCTTAACCCCCACCCTGATGCTGCAGGTGCTCGTGTAACCAGTTCCCAAAGTAATAAAAAGAGGAGATGAAGCAGAGACGGACAGAGACGTTTGCAGGATTGGGACTGCTCGTCCTCTGACTTCTCTCCTCGCCGGTATTTACCCTGAACCGATGTCTCTGTGTCTTGTTAATATCCAGCAGACTTAGCCGAGTCTCTGAGGGTCAGTTTGGACCTGACAGCGGAGCTGCCGGGGTCAGAGTTGAAATGTGTGTTTTCAATAAGAGGAATTCTTGTAACTCTCCGTAACTCCTCATATCTCATAACTCTCCTGCAAGACTTCTCTACAAAACAACAAAAAAGAAGATCTCAATGTTTTTTTTTACAACATCAGAAGTTTTATTTCTTACTAAATATTCAGATTGTTAAACATGAAACATGGTCAACAGATTTGGACATCAGCAACATGTGATGTGCAGATCTAGTCTGGTCCTGCAGCTGCAGCGACGACTACCGGCCCCGACACTCTCACACCAACTAGAGGCTTCACTGAACCGTTTGCTGCGATGCTGCTGTCACTAACATCTCTGGAATCATTTACTACATAAACTATATGTTTATCTTTAGAAAACAAGAACCTTTGGTTTGCTAATGAAGGAGGAAACGAGTCTGAATGCAGACGTGAAATCAGAGATGAAGAAGGTCTGGTGGAGTTCATCACAATCACTATCACAATCAGAATCGCAATCACTATCACATTCACTATCACTATCACAATCGCTATCGCTATCGCTATCAGAATCACAATCGCTATTACAATCACAATCTCTATCACAATCAATCACAATCACTATCACAATCACAATCACCATCAGAATCACTATCAGAATCACTATCGCTATCACTATCAGAATGAAGTTTATTTCCAACCAGTTTAACACACAAGGAATTTGAGGTGGTGATTGGTCCAATACAAAAGAACAAATTATATTAAAGCAGTGGAAGAAAAGAGAAATACATCATAAAAAACACAAATCAAAACTAACAGTTAACAATTACAACACAGGCTTATTTTTATGTTTTTATAATGAAATAAAAGATGTTAATATTATTAATAAATCCCAGGTGAATCTACAAAAGAACAACTTCCACCTCCAAAAGAGGAAATAACAACAATCAATCTTATAGAACAAAAACTTCCCTCCATCCATCAGAGAAAGAAGAAAAGAAGAAAAGAAAATCAATAAAGACATTGTTACATCCCTGTAAATTTGCTATTTTTATTTACTGTTTTTGTTTATTTATTATTTATGAGTATCTGCTACTGGGGTGCAGAGGTTTGGTTGGGCGAGTGGGTTTCCTGTTGGAGGTGGCCTTTACTAAATCACCTGTCAGCTCATAAGTCAGCTCAGGTCCTCTGGTGTGGGAGGAGCTGGAGCTGCTGCAGGTGTGCTGATGGAGCTGCTGCAGGTGTGCTGATGGAGCTGCTGCAGGTGTGCTGATGGAGCTGCTGCAGGTGTGCTGATGGAGCTGCTGCAGGTGTGCTGATGGAGAGCGACGCCCACCTCTACCGGGAGCCAACCAGAGGAAACTTCTGACGCGCTCAAGACAAAACAAATGGGTTATTTCTGTGAAGGGGAACTGCTTATGCACAAATGGTGTCCTTTTGGCTGTGAGGAATCTGACTGGAGCGCAGTGGTCCAAATTGTGGTCCCAACTGCATACCGGCGGCAGGTCCTGTCATTAGCTCACGATCACAATTGGGCAGGGCATTTGGGTGGGACAAAAACGTATGCACGTATTCTTAAACACTTCTTTTGGCCAGGGTTAAAGAGAGATGTTTCCCAGTATTGTCGCACCTGCCCGACGTGCCAGCTGACTGGCAAGCCGAACCAGACGATTCCTGCCATAGGGGAACCATTTGAGCGGGTTATCATAGACTGTGTGGGTCCACTGCCGCGCACCAAATCAGGTAATCAATATCTTTTGACTAATATGTGCGCAGCCACTAGATTCCCCGAAGCAGTTCCTCTGCGTAAAATCACCGCCACTTCTGTAATCAAAGCTCTGACTAAGTTTTTTTCTATTTGGGGATTTGCTAAAATAGTTCAGAGTGACCAAGGGAGTAACCTCCTTTCTAAAGTGTTCAAACAAGTTATGCAAGTTCTGTCCATTGAGCACGTTGTGTCCAGCGCTTATCACCCCGAGTCCCAGGGTGCGCTGGAGAGGTGGCATCAGACGTTGAAGTCTATGCTCCGTAAATACTGTCTTGACGTTTCACGTTCTTGGGATGAGGGGGTCCCATTTGTTCTTTTTGCTGCTCGAGACGCAGTGCAGGAGTCGTTGGGTTTCAGCCCGAACGAGCTCATTTTTGGCCACACGGTTCGCGGTCCTCTCAAGGTCCTCAAGGACAGATTTATGGCCGCGAACGTCTCTCCCCAAATGAATGTGTCTGACTTTGTGAGTAAGTTCCGCGGGCGTCTTAGTAAAGCATGCGCCCTAGCCAGGGAGTTTTTGTGTGATTCTCAAAAAGAGATGAAAGAGCACTATGATAAGGCCACTGTTGCGCGCTCTTTCTCTCCAGGAGACCGGGTGTTAGTGCTGCTGCCTATCCCTGGCTCCGCTCTGTCATCACGTTTCTCTGGGCCACATGTGATTCTGGAGAAAATTAGCGACACTAACTATGTGGTTGGCACTCCCGACAGAAGGCGTAAGAGCCGTGTCTGTCACGTGAACATGTTGAAACCATTCCATGTTAGAGAGGTAGGGTTATTAGCGGCAGAGCCTGTAACCACCTCTATTGGTTCTAATAATGTTCGGGGTGAATCTGATTCGCAGGGGCCAGAGGATGATGGGTTAAGGTTGCGTGCGTTTCCCACACAACATCCTCGTTTATGCAACTCGGAAATGATTGCCAAATTGCCAGATCACTTAAGTCACTTACTTCCCGAACACCAGAGTGATGTTGTCCAGCTAGTTGCCGATTTTCCTGTAATATTTGGGGATGTTCCTACTCGCACCACTGTGCTAGAGCATGATATTGACGTGGGGCGCGCCAGGCCTATTAAACAGCACGCGTACCGCGTCAATCCCACCAAACGAGCGCTCATGAAAAAAGAGGTGGAGTACTTGATCTCTAATGGTTTAGCACGGTCGAGTTCGAGTCCGTGGAGCTCTCCCTGTCTATTACAGGCTAAATCAGACGGCAGCCCTAGGTTTTGTACTGATTACAGGAAGGTTAACGCAGTCACTGTGCAAGATTCTTATCCTCTCCCTAGAATGGAAGACTGTGTGGATAACTTGGGTTCTGCTGCATTTGTGACTAAGTTAGACTTGCTTAAGGGTTACTGGCAGGTGCCATTAACGCGCCGTGCCTCTGAAATATCCGCTTTTGTTACTCCTGATCATTTCATGCAGTATGACGTCATGGCCTTTGGTATGTGCAACGCACCGGCCACTTTTCAGAGGCTCGTTAACATTGTGTTGGAGGGGGTGCCCAACTGCAATGCTTATTTAGACGATTTAATTGTGTATTCTGGGGACTGGGCGGAGCACATTAAACTCCTCAGAATTGTGTTCGAGCGTTTAGCTAAAGCCTCTTTGACTTTGGCTAAATGTGAGTTTGGTAAGGCTACAGTCACTTACCTAGGCAGAGAAGTGGGGCAAGGACAAGTTCGGCCTATTGAGGCTAAGGTTGCTGCTATTTACGCCTACCCCGCTCCTACCACTCGGCGTGGCTTGCGCGAGTTTTTAGGCGCAGCGGGCTACTACAGGTCTTTCTGTGCCAACTTCGCCACCGTTGCCCACCCCTTGACCAGTCTGTTAAGTCCGACAAAAGCATTTATCTGGTCTCCTCAGTGTCAACATGCATTTGAGTCCATTAAATCTCTCCTGTGCAGTGCGCCCGTGTTGGCTGCTCCTGACTTCTCCCGTCCCTTTTCTCTAGAGGTGGATGCCAGTGGGGTGGGAGCTGGAGCTGTGCTGCTGCAAGAGTCTGTGAGTGGGGTCAGTCATCCTGTCTGTTACTTCTCACGAAAATTCAACAAACATCAGGTGAATTATTCGACCATTGAGAAGGAGGCGCTGGCTATGTTACTTGCGCTGCAATACTTCGAGGTGTATGTTGGGTCAAGTCCGCTGCCAGTTGTCTGTTACACCGACCACAACCCTCTAGTATTTTTGCAGCGCATGCGTAACCATAACCAACGGCTCATGCGATGGGCTGTCCTCGTTCAGGATTATAATTTGGAAATCCGACACAAGAGGGGAGCAGATATTAGAAATATGCACACACCCCTGTCTATTGTTTAATTTGTGTGTATGTGTGTGCGTGTCTGTGTGGGTGTGCGAGTGCATATATGTATATATCATTGTTCTACAGGCCAAAGATCTACTTAATTTAATTAATGTTTGTTGTTACCCTGACAAGACAGCGATTGTCAGAATGGCTCAGACTGTTGGTCTTATATGCCTGATATTTTATTTTTATTTTTTTAAGGTTTTAACTCTGCAGGAGCTGACTTTGTTTTTGTTTTTGTATTTAGCTTTATAGTCGAAAGCATTTCTTTTTTGAGAATGGCTTCCGTTGAAGCCTGCACGGCTGTTTCCATCGTTTGGGGATGGGATCATCAAATGTGCGACGGGTGGGTGGGCGGGAGTTATGGGTTGTTGGCTTTCGGATTATGTCTCTGTAGGTATGTATATACTCCCGAGTTTTGTTTGTTTTGGTTTTCCTTTTTACCCCTTTTTCTTATATTTCTTCTTGTGGTGGGTGAGTCTGTCTTATTTTCTCTCAAAGAATGCCCATATGAACGATCGTAATCTGTACAAGCCTGATACTGGATCAATCATCAGATTCACTAGCTGGAATGTTAGAGGTGTGAATAATCCAATTAAGCGATCAAAGATTTTTTCACATTTGAAACGCTTGGACACTGACATAGCTTTCCTTCAGGAAACTCATTTGCGAAATAAAGATCATTTTAGACTCAAACGTGCTTGGGTGGGTGATATTTTTCATTCAAATTTTGATTCTAAGTCTAGAGGAGTAGCAATTTTGATCAACAGAAGAGTTAATTTCTCCGTCTCCAGGACAATATCCGATAAGAATGGTAGATATCTTATTGTGGCGGGCACTCTATACTGTAACCCTGTATTGTTGGTGAATATATATGCCCCTAATTTTGATGACCCCAATTTTACAGATAGGCTGTTTGGCAACCTCCCTTTCTTAAATACGCATATTACAATACTGGGCGGTGATCTGAATTGTGTTATTAATCCTTCTTTGGACCGCTCGAATCCTCGTACTTTGACTCAATCCTCTATGTCAAAATCTATTACCGATTTTACAGTCTAGAACGGGCTTGTTGATCCGTGGAGGTTCTCACATCCTGGAGATAAGGAATTTTCTTTTTTTTCACAAGTACATCAGTCATATTCACGTATTGACAATTTTTTTGTTGATGGCTCTCTTCTTTCCAAAGTTACTTCTGTCATATACCACCCAATTGTTATTTCAGATCACGCCCCTCTAACTTTGAATATAACATTGTCTGAGCGCCCCCGTTTTTCTTCTCCCTGGAGGTTTAATCCATTGCTTTTATCCGACGATGCATTTAATGTTTCTATATCTGCTTCAATAGATGATTTCATTGCATTAAACAAAACAGATTCTACCAGTTTTTCGCTAGTATGGGAATCACTCAAAGCATATTTGCGAGGACAGATTATCTCTTATTCAGCATATGCCAGTAAAATCCGCAGGGCTAAATTACAGGAGCTCACATCTAAAATTCAGGACATAGACAGACTTAATTCAGTTAACCCAAGTCCGAATTTACTGAAACAACGGCTTGATTTGCAATCAAAATTCGATCTTATAGCGACAGCCGATTCTGAACGGCTCCTATTACGCGCTCATGCCAACTATTATGAACACGGCGATAAACCAAGCAGGTTATTGGCTCATCAATTAAAAAGGCAAGCAACGTCGAGACTGATTCCCAGCATTAGAGATTCTACTGGCACACTTACCACCGATCCAGTCGCCATCAACACAATTTTTAAGTCATACTACTCCTCTCTATATGAATCAGAATCTCCACTTGACACAGCAGAAATGACCTCCTTTCTTGAAAGTATCACTGTTCCTACTATCAATTTGGATGTGGCTAATGGCCTCGATGCTCCTTTTAGCTTGCAAGAAATTGCTGCCGCCATTGAAGCTACGCAAAGCAACAAGGCCCCTGGTCCGGATGGGTTCGGCGCTGAGTTTTTCAAAAAATTCAAAGACAAATTAGCTCCCCTTCTACTCTCAATGTACAATGAGTCCCTTGATCATGGCTCATTGCCTCCTTCTTTAATGCAGGCGTCCATTGCCCTCCTTTTGAAGAAGGACAAAGACCCTGAATCATGCACTTCTTACAGGCCCTTGTCTTTACTGAATGTGGATGTCAAAATTTTAGCAAAAGCACTAGCAATTTGTCTTGATAAGATCCTTCCTAGCATCATATCTGAGGAGCAGAATGGTTTCATCAAGGGACGCCAGCTCTTTTATAATGTTCGTACACTCCTAAATGTGATTTTCTCTAAAGATTCTTCCCCACTTCCTGAAGTTGTTATCGCGATTGATGCTGAAAAAGCGTTTGATCGTGTCGAATTTAACTATCTTTTTGCAACACTTCATAAATTCGGATTTGGACACAGGTTTATATCGTGGATTAGACTTCTTTACACTTCCCCTCAGGCCAGCATTCACACCAATGACAACTACTCCACTTATTTTACATTATCACGTGGCACGAGACAGGGCTGCCCTCTCTCCCCTTTGCTTTTCGCTCTATCCGTCGAACCACTTTCAATTGCTTTAAGAACTCTTCCTTTATTTCGCGGAATCTCTAGGTCCAATGTGGAACTCAAATTGTCACTTTATGCAGACGACCTCCTTTTATATGTATCTGACCCTTTAACCAGCATTGCACCAATATTATCTCTGTTGAAGAATTATGGATCCTTCTCCGGCTATAAGGTCAATCTTCACAAGTGTGAATGCTTCCCCATAAACACTTCTGCTTTACTACTCAAACAATCTGATATCCCCTTTAAACTCAGCCCGTCGGGCTTTAGATACTTAGGGATTAATGTGACCCGCACTCTGCCCTCTCTTTTCACCGCTAATTTTTCCTCACTGGTAACTCGAGTGAAGGCGGACTTACAGAGGTGGAACTCCCTACCATTGTCGCTAATAGGAAGAGTTAACACAGTGAAGATGACTGTATTGCCTAACTTTCTTTTTTTGTTCCAATGCACTCCTTTATTTCTACCAAAATCTTTTTTTAAATCACTTGACCAAATTGTTTCCAACTTTTTATGGGCCGGTAAGACACCCAGAGTGAGGTATTCGCTTCTCCAAAAATTTAAATTTAATGGGGGTCTAGCACTACCAAACTTTTTGCTTTACTATTGGTCAGCGCATATTCACAAACTAATTTACTGGCTTCAGTCTCCTGAGTTATTATGGTGCAGATTGGAGGCTCAGTCACTCTCTTCATCCTCTGTAACGGCCCTACTCTCCTCCTCTTTACCATTGAATCCCTCTAAGTTTACAAATAGCCCTGTGGTGCTTTCCTCCCTTAAGATTTGGTCACAGTTTAGGCGCCATTTTAAATTTGCTTCTCCATCCGCCTATACACCTGTTACTAAGAATCATCTGTTCCCTCCATCACTAATAGACACCACTTTTATGATTTGGCACAGCCGGGGCATTAAGCACTTCAGGGATCTGTATAAGGATGGGATCTTTTCCACATTTTCAGATCTGAGGTCAAAGTTCAATTTGCCTGCCTCCCATCTGTTTCGCTACTTCCAGCTTCGACACTGTGCCTCTGCTCTGTTTCCATGCTTCCCTTCCCTTCCTGCTAACCAACCGTGGGATGATCTTCTAACAATGAAACTTAGTCAAAAGTCTCTCATATCTAGGATATATGCACTGTGTATGACATTTGATGGTCATTCTGTAGATAAAGCTCGGGAGGGTTGGGGACGGGAGTTGGGCCTGGACTTCACAGGGGAGCTGTGGGATAAAGCTATCCGTAGCATACGATCTAGCACGCCTTGCGCTAGACTAGAACTTATTCAATTTAAGGTGCTGCATAGAGCCCACCTATCAAAATCCCGATTATCCGAAATATATCCCAATGTTGCAGACTTATGCGACAGATGCCAGGGCTCTCCCTGCAATTTAAGTCACATGTTTTTCTCCTGTCCTAGATTACAGAAATTTTGGAGTGACTATTCTGTGATCATGTCTAAAGTTCTGGTGAAAAATGTTGTTATGACCCCCCTCATAGCAATATTCGGACTTTCGGTTGACTCCTCACACATCAGCCCCGTACAGTCAGAAGTATTGGCTTTCACATCTCTTCTAGCTAGACGTCGTATCCTACTCTCATGGAAATCCCCCAAGTCTCCGTCTATTGCTCTTTGGCTTAGTGATGTTATGTTTTTTCTAAAATCTGAAAAGGTGAGATATTCAGTAAAAGGCAACTCATCTAAATTTGTTCGTAAATGGCAATCTTTCGTAGATTATTTTAACTCATTGAAGACTCTACCCACCGACTGATCCCTCCCCCTTACCTTAATTTTCTTTTCATTTCTTTCATTTATTTATTTGTTTTGATTATTGTTATTTATGCTGCATTTTATGCTGCTTGCTTTTTTTTTTTTTATTATTATTTCCAATTAATGGGATATTAGTGATGGGCATTTGCATTTATCACTGCATTTGTTTTTGTATGCCGCATTTGCTCATCCATACTCTACTCCATTGTTCATTTGTTGCTCATCTGTTTATTTTTTTTTATTTAACTCTACAGAGACTCTGTTCTTAGTTCTGTGTGTTTATAAAAAAAAAAAAAAAAGGACAATGTATAATGCATAATTCATATTTTTGATTATTTGTGTCCATGTTGTCATTGTATGTTGTTTTCTTTTCTAAAAAGATCAATAAAAAAAAAAAAAAAAAACAAGAGGGGAGCAGATAATGCTATGGCTGATGCCCTATCTCGGGCTTGGTGTTGAATCTTATCAAACATATTTTTTTTGAGGGCATATGTTTGATTTTGAGGGTGGGGGTGTTACATCCCTGTAAATGTGCTATTTTTATTTACTATTTTTGTTTATTTATTATTTGTGAGTATCTGCTACTGGGGTGCAGAGGTTTGGTTGGGCGAGTGTGTTCCCTGTTGGAGGTGGCCTTTACTAAATCACCTGTCAGCTCAGGTCCTCTGGTGTGGGAGGAGCTGGAGCTGCTTCAGGTGTGCTGATGGAGCTGCTGCAGGTGTGCTGATGGAGCTGCTGCAGGTGTGCTGATGGAGCTGCTGCAGGTGTGCTGATGGAGCTGCTGCAGGTGTGCTGATGGAGCTGCTGCAGGTGTGCTGATGGAGCTGTTGCAGGTGTGCTGATGGAGCTGCTGCAGGTGTGCTGATGGAGCTGCTGCAGGTGTGCTGATGGAGCTGTTGCAGGTGTGCTGATGGAGCTGCTGCAGGTGCTGATGGAGCTGCTGCAGGTGTGCTGATGGAGAGCGACGCCCACCTCTACCGGGAGCCAACCAGAGGAAACTTCTCCCCTACAAAGCTGCTGCTGGAGCAGTGCTCGTGGGCAGTCGTTTCACACCACCTCATGTGTGAAGACGTGCTGTCCGTTCCGTCTGATGTTGTGAGAGTTTTGGGGCCAAATGTTTGGTTTCCCTCAGCCTTTCTGCCCAAGCAGTTTGTGGCCCTGCTAAATCTTGTTGGTTCCTGCTAAATCTTGTTGATTGAATAACTTGTGAAAGTAATGGAAAACAGTAAGGTAAATATTAGATAGCTCCAACGCTTGAGTTGTATGTAAAAGCCTAATTTGATGAGGATTGGTTTAGAGTAGTTAGTATAGTTAATATTATTGTAATTTTGTTTTGGTTAAAGGTTAGGTTTAGTTAGTGGATTTATTATTTTAAGGTTAGGGTCCAGTTCTTTTTGCTTATTTCTTTGGTTTACGTTGGAGTTATTTTCTTTATATAAACTTTAGTTCTTGGGTTTAAATTGTAAACTGTTTTCCATGCTGTTGCACTTCAACTTGAACAAAAGAACCATTTGGTCAAAATAAAAACATATCTTTACTCGCAAAACCTGCCTTTCATTTGCGTATTCTGTGATCCCTAGTAGCAGAGTACGTAATAGACATGAAGAGGAAACTCGTTGATCTTATTTGAGTTTACAGAACTCAGCTGAGGCTCCAGTTTCGTAGTTAATCCAGACTCCAGCGTGTAGCGGCCGAGTGAAGGAGGTCTGGACTCTGTGGAGGAGGGTCGTGGTTCCAGAGACGCCGTAGAAGGACAGAACTCCTGCTCTGTGATCCAGGTAAACTCCTATTCTGGAGGAAGCAGGACCTGAGACGGAGGTTTGGATGTTGTTGTACATGAATCCATAACTGCCTGAGTAACACTCTAGTGACCAAGATTCATCATTATATCCAAATCTACTTTCCCCCCCTGATCTGCTGATATTCTTGTATGAAACTGCTACATCAACTAAACCTGCTCTCGTCTCCACCTCCCAGTAATGACGTCCAGTCAGACTCTCTCTACTCAGAACCTGAGGATATTTACTGAATCTGTCTGGATGACCAGAATAAGACTGACGTTGGTTCATAACTGTCACCTTTCTGTTCTGCTCTGACAGTAACAGATCTGTGTCTACTGTGTTTGGATCCACAGTGACTTCACATGAATACTTCAAGAATCCAGCTCTCTCTGACTCTCCTCCACTTCAGACTGCAGTTTCTGTCAGAGGGTCAGACACACGGACACCTGTGAGGGGGGGGGGGGGGGGGGGTTTGAGGGGGGGCAGAGGGGGCAGAGTCGGGGGAGGGGCAGCAGCAGCAGTGCCCGCAGAGTGAGTGAGATATGAGTATCTGAGCTGCTCACAGAGGTTAGTCTGAGCTGTTAGTCTGAGCTGTTAGTCTGAGCTGCTCACTAGTCTGAGGCTGCTGCTGCTGCTGCTGATCTCATGTGAAATCACTCTGGGTCCAAACCACAGCAGAGACACACTGCCGTGTGTCTCTGCTGTGTTTGAACCCAGAGTGATTTCACCTCAACAATCCAGCTCTAGGAACAATATAGTGACCAAGATTTATCATTAAATCCAAATCCACTTTCCCCCCCTGATCTGCTGATATTCTTGTATGAAACTGCTACCTCAACATAACCTGCTGTCTCCACCTCCTCCCAGTAATGACGTCCAGTCAGACTCTCTCTACTCAGAACCTGAGGATAATCATCACTGAATCTGTCTGGATGATCAGAATAAGACTGACGTTGGTCCATCCGAGTCACCTTTCTGTTCTGCTCTGACAGTAACAGCCGTGTCTCTGCTGTGTTTGGATCCAGAGTGATTTCACATGAATATTTCAGGAATCCAGCTCTGCTCGTTGGTTCTGGTTCTGGTTCTGGTCCTGGTCCTGGTCCTGGTTCTGGTTCTGGTTGTGGTTCTGACAGTAAAACATCCACGTCGGCGACGGCCAGTGAGACGTTTGTCCACGTGTCTCTCAGGATGTCCCGTAGTCGACCTCTGACCTCTGACACGGCTGCTGCCACGTCCTGAAAGTACCTGTTGAGGCCAAAGTTCATCTTGGTTAGTCTAAATAAACTTTATTTACTTCATCCTTTATTTGAAAGAAGGTGAATATGCATTGGTTTGTGGGGGCCTGGTGTTGAAGTTAAGTTCAGGCCTTGTCTCCGCCCCTCCTTTCTTATGTCAGAGCGTCTGCAGTGATTTAATGATTGATTATTGATTTAATCAGTGATTAATGATTTAATGAGTGATTAATGAACCTGCAGCTGGAGGGAAGAGAGTGAGAGTGGGAAGCGGGACAGTTTTTTGACGCAAAGGGCAGATCGCAGAAATGATAATAAGATGCTTTTTGTCTTTTGATGGATACTTCTTGTAACAGAATAATCTGCTGAATTATTATTAAATTGCATCAACTTGGAGGTGACGCTGGATCCGCGTCTGTCTTTTGTTTTTGACTGTGTTGACCCGCTCAGTAGCGGCTCACTAAAGTTTGAAAGAGAAGCCGCGACATTAAGTCAAAAAACTCCGCTACGATCAAGAAGAATCAAGGACGGACACGCTGCACGGACACGCCGGAGGTCAGAATCTGGTCGTTAGTAAATCAGATGTGACAAAAGGTGTAAATGCTGGACGGAGGTGCGGTCCCGGAGGGTCAGGCTCCGTCCCGGGGCCCGAACTCGTGCTCTGCTCCGCTCCGAGCCGCTCCGACGCGTCTCCGCCGCTGTTTCGGGCGGAAGGTGCAGTACCCGGTTTCTGCCACGGGGCGGCGCGGCCCAAAAACGGGTTATGGTACCAGGACCGTGGGCTTTTTTTTCGGCCAGCTGGCTTTAATAATGCTCAGCACGTAAATAGTGGGGGGGGCTTAACCGTGGGAGGTCAAGGATTAACGGAGAGCGAGGTTCCCGAGCCGGCTCAGGGAGGGCTTTTTTTTTCTCCGGTTCGGGGTTCGGGGGTCGGATCCGGCTGGTGGACGGGGGGGGGGGGGGTTTGACAGCTGGGGCTCGTGGGGTGTCGGATCAGTCGGATCCCGGCGGGGGAACGGGGGATTTTCACCGGGTTTGATCGGTTACACGCGCCTGATCCGGCTTAGATCAGCTGGGAACCAGGCTGGGAACCAGCAGGTTCCCACCTGCCAAACCAGCTGGGTCCTCTGGGGTCCGTCCCAGGTTGGATCCCCGTGGGCTCACTGGCATTTCCCCCGGAATCCGCCGGTTGGATCCCCGGGAACCGACGGTGCGCACAGGATGCGCCCCGGAGGACGCGCCCCGGAGGACGCGCCGGGTCTGAGCGCCCAGATCCCGGCTCAGAGCCGGCTCATCCCCGGGTGGTTTGTCAGCAGGAGTCTCCCGTGTCCATCCCAGGTTGGATCCCCGTGATCCCACGGTGATTTTCACCAGGATCCCCCGGTTTCGTTTCGGAGCCGGAGCCGCGGCCGGTCGGGATCCGGGCTCCGAGCGCCCAGATCCCGGCTCAGAGCCGGCTCATCCCCGGGTGGTTTGTCAGCAGGAGTCTCCCGTGTCCATCCCAGGTTGGATCCCCGTGATCCCACGGTGATTTTCACCAGGATCCCCCGGTTTCGTTTCGGAGCCGGAGCCGCGGCCGGTCGGGATCCGGGCTCCGAGCGCCCAGATCCCGGCTCAGAGCCGGCTCATCCCCGGGTGGTTTGTCAGCAGGAGTCTCCCGTGTCCATCCCAGGTTGGATCCCCGTGATCCCACGGTGATTTTCACCAGGATCCCCCGGTTTCGTTCCGGAGCCGGAGGCGGAGCCGCGGCCGGTCGGGATCCGGGCTCCGAGCGCCCAGATCCCGGCTCAGAGCCGGCTCATCCCCGGGTGGTTTGTCAGCAGGAGTCTCCCGTGTCCATCCCAGGTTGGATCCCCGTGATCCCACGGTGATTTTCACCACGACCCCACGGTTTTATTCCGGCTGCGAGTCTCGCTGCTCGGCCCCGGTTCTCGTGAGTACTTCCACGAGCTCCCTGGTTCTCTGGGTTCCAAAGACGCGGATCCACTGTCGTTTCTCCCCTCCAGCACCTCTCCGGGTCGGGGAGAGGGGCCGGCTCGTCCCGCGGTCTCAGCGGGACCGGAGCTGCAGGTGCAGGTGCAGGTGCAGGTGCTGCAGGTGCAGGTTCTGCTTCCAGAGTGGAACGGAGCCGCTTCTGCTGCCGCTTCCAGGGACGTCTGCTGCACCTTGTGCCCGGTACCACGGGACCAGCCGACCGCCGTGCTGGGTCCGGGTGCCGGCGTCCCCGGGGGTCCAGCGTCCCCGGGGGTCCAGCTCTGGAGGTCTGGATCCTGGATCCTGGATCCTGGTTCCTGGTTCCTGGTTCCTGGTTCCTGGGTCCAGCTCTGGAGGTCTGGATCCTGGATCCTGGTTCCTGGATCCTGGATCCTGGATCCTGGTTCCTGGTTCCTGGTTCCTGGTTCCTGGGTCCAGCTCTGGAGGCCTGGATCCTGGTTCCTGGTTCCTGGTTCCTGGATCCTGGATCCTGGTTCCTGGTTCCTGGTTCCTGGTTCCTGGTTCCTGGTTCCTGGTCACCATCACCATCACTATCAGGGATTTGAGGTGGTGATTGGTCCAACACAAAAGAACAAATAATATTAAAGAAGTGGAAGAAAAGAGAAATACAACATAAAAAACACATCAAATCTAACAGTTAACAATTACAACACAGGCTTATTTCTCTGTTTTTATATTAATATTATGAATATTTCCCAGGTGAAACTACAAAAGAACAACTTCCACCTCCAAAAGAGGAAATAACAACAAAACATCAACTTATAGAACAGAAACGTCCCTCCATCCGTCAGAGTTTGAGACGATCGTCTCTGAGAAGAAAAGAAAAT
>NC_084597.1:2048763-2074697 GCF_033807715.1 Cololabis saira | reverse complement strand
GGGGGGTGATGGAGGATCCTGGTGGGGGGGTGATGGAGGAGGATCCTGGTGGGGGGGTGATGGAGGAGGATCCTGGTGGGGGGGTGATGGAGGATCCTGGTGGGGGGGGTGATGGAGGATCCTGGTGGGGGGGTGATGGAGGAGGATCCTGGTGGGGGGGGTGATGGAGGATCCTGGTGGGGGGGGTGATGGAGGATCCTGGTGGGGGGGGTGATGGAGGAGGATCCTGGTGGGGGGGTGATGGAGGATCCTGGTGGGGGGGGTGATGGAGGAGGATCCTGGTGGGGGGGTGATGGAGGATCCTGGTGGGGGGGGTGATGGAGGATCCTGGTGGGGGGGTGATGGAGGAGGATCCTGGTGGGGGGGGTGATGGAGGAGGATCCTGGTGGGGGGGTGATGGAGGATCCTGGTGGGGGGGGTGATGGAGGATCCTGGTGGGGGGGGGTGATGGAGGATCCTGGTGGGGGGGGGTGATGGAGGAGGATCCTGGTGGGGGGGTGATGGAGGATCCTGGTGGGGGGGGTGATGGAGGAGGATCCTGGTGGGGGGGTGATGGAGGATCCTGGTGGGGGGGTGATGGAGGATCCTGGTGGGGGGGTGATGGAGGATCCTGGTGGGGGGGGTGATGGAGGATCCTGGTGGGGGGGTGATGGAGGATCCTGGTGGGGGGGGGTGATGGAGGAGGATCCTGGTGGGGGGGGTGATGGAGGAGGATCCTGGTGGGGGGGTGATGGAGGATCCTGGTGGGGGGGGTGATGGAGGATCCTGGTGGGGGGGTGATGGAGGATCCTGGTGGGGGGGGTGATGGAGGATCCTGGTGGGGGGGTGATGGAGGATCCTGGTGGGGGGGGTGATGGAGGATCCTGGTGGGGGGGTGATGGAGGAGGATCCTGGTGGGGGGGTGATGGAGGATCCTGGTGGGGGGGGTGATGGAGGAGGATCCTGGTGGGGGGGTGATGGAGGATCCTGGTGGGGGGGGTGATGGAGGATCCTGGTGGGGGGGGTGATGGAGGATCCTGGTGGGGGGGTGATGGAGGATCCTGGTGGGGGGGTGATGGAGGAGGATCCTGGTGGGGGGGGTGATGGAGGATCCTGGTGGGGGGGTGATGGAGGAGGATCCTGGTGGGGGGGGGTGATGGAGGAGGATCCTGGTGGGGGGGGGTGATGGAGGAGGATCCTGGTGGGGGGGGTGATGGAGGATCCTGGTGGGGGGGGTGATGGAGGAGGATCCTGGTGGGGGGGTGATGGAGGAGGATCCTGGTGGGGGGGGTGATGGAGGATCCTGGTGGGGGGGTGATGGAGGATCCTGGTGGGGGGGGTGATGGAGGAGGATCCTGGTGGGGGGGTGATGGAGGATCCTGGTGGGGGGGGTGATGGAGGATCCTGGTGGGGGGGTGATGGAGGATCCTGGTGGGGGGGGTGATGGAGGAGGATCCTGGTGGGGGGGTGATGGAGGATCCTGGTGGGGGGGGTGATGGAGGATCCTGGTGGGGGGGTGATGGAGGATCCTGGTGGGGGGGTGATGGAGGATCCTGGTGGGGGGGGTGATGGAGGATCCTGGTGGGGGGGTGATGGAGGAGGATCCTGGTGGGGGGGTGATGGAGGAGGATCCTGGTGGGGGGGTGATGGAGGATCCTGGTGGGGGGGGTGATGGAGGATCCTGGTGGGGGGGTGATGGAGGAGGATCCTGGTGGGGGGGTGATGGAGGATCCTGGTGGGGGGGGTGATGGAGGAGGATCCTGGTGGGGGGGTGATGGAGGATCCTGGTGGGGGGGGTGATGGAGGATCCTGGTGGGGGGGGTGATGGAGGATCCTGGTGGGGGGGTGATGGAGGATCCTGGTGGGGGGGTGATGGAGGAGGATCCTGGTGGGGGGGTGATGGAGGATCCTGGTGGGGGGGGTGATGGAGGATCCTGGTGGGGGGGGTGATGGAGGAGGATCCTGGTGGGGGGGTGATGGAGGAGGATCCTGGTGGGGGGGTGATGGAGGATCCTGGTGGGGGGGGTGATGGAGGATCCTGGTGGGGGGGTGATGGAGGATCCTGGTGGGGGGGGTGATGGAGGAGGATCCTGGTGGGGGGGTGATGGAGGATCCTGGTGGGGGGGGTGATGGAGGAGGATCCTGGTGGGGGGGGGTGATGGAGGAGGATCCTGGTGGGGGGGGTGATGGAGGATCCTGGTGGGGGGGTGATGGAGGAGGATCCTGGTGGGGGGGGTGATGGAGGAGGATCCTGGTGGGGGGGGTGATGGAGGAGGATCCTGGTGGGGGGGTGATGGAGGATCCTGGTGGGGGGGGTGATGGAGGAGGATCCTGGTGGGGGGGTGATGGAGGATCCTGGTGGGGGGGGTGATGGAGGATCCTGGTGGGGGGGTGATGGAGGAGGATCCTGGTGGGGGGGGTGATGGAGGATCCTGGTGGGGGGGTGATGGAGGATCCTGGTGGGGGGGTGATGGAGGATCCTGGTGGGGGGGTGATGGAGGATCCTGGTGGGGGGGGTGATGGAGGAGGATCCTGGTGGGGGGGTGATGGAGGAGGATCCTGGTGGGGGGGGTGATGGAGGATCCTGGTGGGGGGGGTGATGGAGGATCCTGGTGGGGGGGGGTGATGGAGGATCCTGGTGGGGGGGGGTGATGGAGGATCCTGGTGGGGGGGTGATGGAGGAGGATCCTGGTGGGGGGGGTGATGGAGGATCCTGGTGGGGGGGTGATGGAGGATCCTGGTGGGGGGGGGTGATGGAGGAGGATCCTGGTGGGGGGGGTGATGGAGGAGGATCCTGGTGGGGGGGTGATGGAGGATCCTGGTGGGGGGGTGATGGAGGATCCTGGTGGGGGGGGTGATGGAGGAGGATCCTGGTGGGGGGGTGATGGAGGATCCTGGTGGGGGGGTGATGGAGGATCCTGGTGGGGGGGTGATGGAGGAGGATCCTGGTGGGGGGGTGATGGAGGAGGATCCTGGTGGGGGGGGTGATGGAGGATCCTGGTGGGGGGGTGATGGAGGATCCTGGTGGGGGGGGTGATGGAGGATCCTGGTGGGGGGGGTGATGGAGGATCCTGGTGGGGGGGTGATGGAGGATCCTGGTGGGGGGGGTGATGGAGGATCCTGGTGGGGGGGGTGATGGAGGAGGATCCTGGTGGGGGGGTGATGGAGGATCCTGGTGGGGGGGTGATGGAGGATCCTGGTGGGGGGGGTGATGGAGGAGGATCCTGGTGGGGGGGTGATGGAGGATCCTGGTGGGGGGGGTGATGGAGGAGGATCCTGGTGGGGGGGTGATGGAGGAGGATCCTGGTGGGGGGGTGATGGAGGAGGATCCTGGTGGGGGGGTGATGGAGGATCCTGGTGGGGGGGTGATGGAGGAGGATCCTGGTGGGGGGGTGATGGAGGATCCTGGTGGGGGGGTGATGGAGGATCCTGGTGGGGGGGTGATGGAGGATCCTGGTGGGGGGGGTGATGGAGGATCCTGGTGGGGGGGTGATGGAGGATCCTGGTGGGGGGGTGATGGAGGAGGATCCTGGTGGGGGGGTGATGGAGGAGGATCCTGGTGGGGGGGGTGATGGAGGAGGATCCTGGTGGGGGGGTGATGGAGGAGGATCCTGGTGGGGGGGGTGATGGAGGAGGATCCTGGTGGGGGGGTGATGGAGGAGGATCCTGGTGGGGGGGTGATGGAGGATCCTGGTGGGGGGGGTGATGGAGGATCCTGGTGGGGGGGTGATGGAGGATCCTGGTGGGGGGGGTGATGGAGGATCCTGGTGGGGGGGGTGATGGAGGAGGATCCTGGTGGGGGGGTGATGGAGGATCCTGGTGGGGGGGGGTGATGGAGGATCCTGGTGGGGGGGGTGATGGAGGAGGATCCTGGTGGGGGGGGTGATGGAGGATCCTGGTGGGGGGGTGATGGAGGAGGATCCTGGTGGGGGGGGTGATGGAGGAGGATCCTGGTGGGGGGGTGATGGAGGAGGATCCTGGTGGGGGGGTGATGGAGGAGGATCCTGGTGGGGGGGTGATGGAGGATCCTGGTGGGGGGGTGATGGAGGATCCTGGTGGGGGGGTGATGGAGGATCCTGGTGGGGGGGTGATGGAGGATCCTGGTGGGGGGGTGATGGAGGATCCTGGTGGGGGGGTGATGGAGGATCCTGGTGGGGGGGGTGATGGAGGATCCTGGTGGGGGGGGTGATGGAGGATCCTGGTGGGGGGGTGATGGAGGATCCTGGTGGGGGGGGTGATGGAGGATCCTGGTGGGGGGGTGATGGAGGAGGATCCTGGTGGGGGGGGTGATGGAGGAGGATCCTGGTGGGGGGGTGATGGAGGAGGATCCTGGTGGGGGGGTGATGGAGGATCCTGGTGGGGGGGTGATGGAGGATCCTGGTGGGGGGGGTGATGGAGGATCCTGGTGGGGGGGTGATGGAGGATCCTGGTGGGGGGGTGATGGAGGAGGATCCTGGTGGGGGGGTGATGGAGGAGGATCCTGGTGGGGGGGTGATGGAGGAGGATCCTGGTGGGGGGGGTGATGGAGGAGGATCCTGGTGGGGGGGTGATGGAGGATCCTGGTGGGGGGGTGATGGAGGATCCTGGTGGGGGGGTGATGGAGGATCCTGGTGGGGGGGGTGATGGAGGATCCTGGTGGGGGGGTGATGGAGGAGGATCCTGGTGGGGGGGGTGATGGAGGAGGATCCTGGTGGGGGGGTGATGGAGGAGGATCCTGGTGGGGGGGTGATGGAGGATCCTGGTGGGGGGGTGATGGAGGATCCTGGTGGGGGGGGGTGATGGAGGATCCTGGTGGGGGGGTGATGGAGGATCCTGGTGGGGGGGGTGATGGAGGATCCTGGTGGGGGGGTGATGGAGGATCCTGGTGGGGGGGTGATGGAGGATCCTGGTGGGGGGGTGATGGAGGATCCTGGTGGGGGGGGTGATGGAGGATCCTGGTGGGGGGGTGATGGAGGAGGATCCTGGTGGGGGGGTGATGGAGGAGGATCCTGGTGGGGGGGTGATGGAGGAGGATCCTGGTGGGGGGGTGATGGAGGAGGATCCTGGTGGGGGGGGTGATGGAGGAGGATCCTGGTGGGGGGGTGATGGAGGATCCTGGTGGGGGGGGTGATGGAGGATCCTGGTGGGGGGGGTGATGGAGGAGGATCCTGGTGGGGGGGGTGATGGAGGATCCTGGTGGGGGGGTGATGGAGGAGGATCCTGGTGGGGGGGGTGATGGAGGAGGATCCTGGTGGGGGGGGGTGATGGAGGATCCTGGTGGGGGGGTGATGGAGGATCCTGGTGGGGGGGTGATGGAGGATCCTGGTGGGGGGGGTGATGGAGGAGGATCCTGGTGGGGGGGTGATGGAGGATCCTGGTGGGGGGGGTGATGGAGGAGGATCCTGGTGGGGGGGTGATGGAGGAGGATCCTGGTGGGGGGGGTGATGGAGGAGGATCCTGGTGGGGGGGGTGATGGAGGAGGATCCTGGTGGGGGGGTGATGGAGGATCCTGGTGGGGGGGGTGATGGAGGAGGATCCTGGTGGGGGGGGTGATGGAGGATCCTGGTGGGGGGGTGATGGAGGAGGATCCTGGTGGGGGGGGTGATGGAGGAGGATCCTGGTGGGGGGGTGATGGAGGATCCTGGTGGGGGGGGTGATGGAGGAGGATCCTGGTGGGGGGGGTGATGGAGGATCCTGGTGGGGGGGTGATGGAGGAGGATCCTGGTGGGGGGGTGATGGAGGATCCTGGTGGGGGGGGTGATGGAGGAGGATCCTGGTGGGGGGGTGATGGAGGATCCTGGTGGGGGGGTGATGGAGGAGGATCCTGGTGGGGGGGTGATGGAGGATCCTGGTGGGGGGGGTGATGGAGGATCCTGGTGGGGGGGTGATGGAGGATCCTGGTGGGGGGGGTGATGGAGGATCCTGGTGGGGGGGGTGATGGAGGAGGATCCTGGTGGGGGGGTGATGGAGGATCCTGGTGGGGGGGTGATGGAGGATCCTGGTGGGGGGGTGATGGAGGAGGATCCTGGTGGGGGGGTGATGGAGGATCCTGGTGG
Organism: Cololabis saira; assembly: GCF_033807715.1. NCBI lineage: Eukaryota > Metazoa > Chordata > Actinopteri > Beloniformes > Belonidae > Cololabis > Cololabis saira. The sequence goes on along the minus strand of NC_084597.1, from coordinate 2,068,683 downwards.
GGGGGTGATGGAGGATCCTGGTGGGGGGGGTGATGGAGGATCCTGGTGGGGGGGTGATGGAGGAGGATCCTGGTGGGGGGGTGATGGAGGAGGATCCTGGTGGGGGGGTGATGGAGGAGGATCCTGGTGGGGGGGTGATGGAGGATCCTGGTGGGGGGGTGATGGAGGATCCTGGTGGGGGGGGTGATGGAGGATCCTGGTGGGGGGGTGATGGAGGATCCTGGTGGGGGGGTGATGGAGGAGGATCCTGGTGGGGGGGGTGATGGAGGATCCTGGTGGGGGGGTGATGGAGGATCCTGGTGGGGGGGGTGATGGAGGATCCTGGTGGGGGGGGTGATGGAGGAGGATCCTGGTGGGGGGGGTGATGGAGGATCCTGGTGGGGGGGGTGATGGAGGAGGATCCTGGTGGGGGGGGTGATGGAGGATCCTGGTGGGGGGGGTGATGGAGGAGGATCCTGGTGGGGGGGTGATGGAGGAATTTTTGCAGTGTAAAGTTTATATTCCTCTTTTTTGCCTTTTTTTTTCTCGAAATTCCACCTTTTTTTGCCTTTTTTCTTTTTTTTTCTTTCTTTTCCTCTTTTTTTTCGCCTTGTGTTTCAGTGACAGTGAGACGGTAATAAGTTACAGTTACTAAGTTACAGTTACATTAATAAGTTACAGTTACTAAGTTACAGTTATATTAATAAGTTACAGTTACATTAATAAGTTACAGTTACTAAGTTACAGTTACATTAATAAGTTACAGTTACTAAGTTACAGTTACATTAATAAGTTACAGTTACTAAGTTACAGTTATATTAATAAGTTACAGTTACATTAATAAGTTACAGTTACTAAGTTACAGTTACATTAATAAGTTACAGTTACTAAGTTACAGTTACATTAATAAGTTACAGTTACTAAGTTACAGTTACATTAATAAGTTACAGTTAATAAGTTACAGTTACATTAATAAGTTACAGTTACTAAGTTACAGTTACATTAATAAATTACAGTTACTAAGTTACAGTTACATTAATAAATTACAGTTACTAAGTTACAGTTACATTAATAAATTACAGTTACTAAGTTACAGTTACATTAATAAATTACAGTTACTAAGTTACAGTTACATTAATAAATTACAGTTACTAAGTTACAGTTACATTAATAAATTACAGTTACTAAGTTACTGTTACATTAATAAGTTACAGTTACTGTGTTTCAGTAATAAATTACAGTTACTAAGTTACATATTAATAAGTTACAGTTACATTAATAAGTTACAGTTAATAAGTTACAGTTACATTTGTTTGTGTTTCAGTAATAAGTTACAGTTACTAAGTTACAGTTACTAAGACATTAGTTACATGACTCACGTCGGGAATCATTTATGTAGAGTTTTAGACTCAATAGTTATTGTCAAAAGTAGATTATTATCACCTGTTTATGGAGTTTTATCAATCATATATATATATATACATATATATATATATATATATATATATATATATATATATATATATATATATATGTATATATATATATATATATATATATATATATGTATATATATATATATATATATATATATATATATATATATATATATATATATATGTATATATATATAAATATATATATATATATATATATATATATATACATAACGTGGGTCAATGACAAATGAGTCTTCCAAAAAGGTATTTTTAAAAATTCTGTTCAAAATGGAAATAAAGTATATTTTTGAGTCTGGAACAATGTATAGTCTCATTTCTTAAATAACGTTTAAAAGTGTTTAAATTCATTCATTCAATGTATTTTTAAATTCAATGCCCAAAAAATGTCAGGTGGCGCAACCAAATATTTGTAAAAATACAAGTATTTTCCTATTTATTCTTAGAGAAATATTTGGCATCAATGCCCAACATTATTATTGTATCTACAATATTTTAATATTATTTTGGTCCCTGCAGCTAATACTACTATTACTACTAGTAGTAGTAGTACCAGTTATAGTACCAGTTATTATTATTATTATTATTATTATTATTATTATTATTATTATTATTATTATTATTATATTTATTATTATTATATAGTTATAAGAAAGAAAGAAAGAAAGAAAGAAAGAAAGAAAGAAAGAAAGAAAGAAAGAAAGAAAGAAAGAAAGAAAGAAAGAAAGAAAGAAAGAAAGAAAGAAAGAAAGAAAGAAAGAAAGAAAGAAAGAAAAGAAATAAAAAAGGCACGAAAAAAACGTAACTAAAGTAACTGCCGTTTATATATAATAAGTATATATAATAATTTATATTTAATAATCTGTATTTCCGTCATTACTCATTACTGTCGGAGATGATGCGTTCCATGGCGTTGGAAATCGTAGCGTCGGTGTAATATTTATTAATATTTATTACAACCCCCTAATTAAAGCACAATAATCTATATAAAATAAACATATTAACATTTACTGGGCGTAAAAGTGGCGTCAGCTTCAAAAATAAAGACTATTTTTTAACCGTTTGTGGTTATGAAGTGTTTTACCGAATTTTCACTAAATACTGTTACTATATTTTATATTTTTAAATCCAAAATATACATATTTGGGCTGATTGTCTTGGTTTTTACTAAATATTTAGAAAGATTTGAAAAACAGTTGCTATATTGTATAGCTTTAAACCCAGTATCAGCGGTTATTTTGTGATACCGTAATTTCCGAGCCCCCGTGAACGCAGCATCAGCAGCTTTGCGACGTTAAAAGCATCCGCAGCTTTGACGGGACTGGGAGTTAAATAACCTCTAAATTACGGTATGTATGCGTTTAATCTTCCGTTGGGGGGTTTAAAACCGTAACAGGAACCTGTATTATCATTTATTTATCTTAAAACAACCTTAAATCCACAATAAGGGCGAAGTTGTGACGTTTCTGGTAAAAACACGGCAGCTTCACTTCCCTTTTAAAGGGTGATTTACGGTTCCGCGTTAAATCGACGGCGTAGGGTTACGCGTCGACGCACACCGTGTAACGCGGAACCATAAATCACGCGTAGTCTACTCCGTAGGGTCTGCGTCGATTTAACGTTTATTCTCTTTAGCGTTAAAGTGACGGGCAGTGACGTCACCGAGCCGTGACGTCACCGTCGCCGTTAAACCTTCACGGAGTTTTTTATTTAAGTTTTATATTTGACATATTTGACGTCTTTTAAGGAGGCGAGCTGCATGTTTTTAGTCTTAAACCACGCCCACGTCGTTACCCAGCAGGCCTTGCGGCTCCGCGGAGAAATAAAAGTGTAATTTGTGACAAAAACATCAACAAAAAAATTGAGAAAAAAAATTGAGGCTCCACTTCCGGTTACCCTGCGTTGCCATGGCGACCGAAGCAACTCTGACCGCCTTTTCTAGAGTTATTTGTGGAAAAAACTCACTATTTTATTCAATAAAACCGTTTTAAAGGATTTATTTGGGGAAAGCGTGACTTGATTTAGATGATTTTGTGGATTTATGCGGCTTTATTTGCAGGTTCCAGCCTGGAAAACATCTATTTGGGCAGTTTTTCCTGGTTTTTACTAAATATTTAGGGGAGATTTATGGGCAGAAATATGTGCTATACTTTTTTTTTTTCCTCTTTTCTCTTTTTTTCCTCTTTTTCCTCTTTTTTCATATGTTTTTCCTCTTTTTTCATATTTTTTCCCCTCTTTCTCTTTTTTTAAATGTATTAAATTGAATAATTTTTGGTTGTGTTGCTTCTTTTCATGCCTACTATGAAATACTTGTACTGTATGGGCAGAAATATGTGCCACTAGAAGCTGAATTAGAATAATTTATATTTGAATTTGAATTGCTCAACTTGAATAATCGCATTAAAAAACTGAATCTGAATCACATAATTTGAATTTGTATTGTTTAATTTGAATCATTGCATTGAAAAACTGAATCTACATTTACTGTGCCAGAGATCTGGGTCACTCATAACTCAACTCACTAGTGTCAGAATGTGCTCTTTATTTTATAAATGATTAGTATGTTCCAAACTAATACATTCAATTTCAAATTATGCTATTTAGATTCAGTTTTTCAATGCAATGATTCAAATTAAACAATACAAATTCAAATGATGTGATTCAAGATAAGATGAGATAAGAAATCCTTTAAATTAAATTAATTAAATAATAATAATTATTATAAATAATTATAAATAATTAAAATAAAAAAATTATAAATAATTCAAAAAATTACATTAAATTGAATCATTTAGTTCAGTTTTTAATGCGATTATTCAAGTTGAGCAATTCAAATTCAAATATAAATGATTCAAATTCAGTTTCTAGTGGCACATGTTTCTGCCCATAGAGATGAATCACTAATAACGTACTCATTGAGGGTTTAATTGATTGATTTGTTTGGAGGAACGTGGGTTGCCAGGTTGGGCCAGGTTTAATTGATTGATTTGTTTGGAGGAACGTGGGTTGCCAGGTTGGGCCGGTTCCAGCCCAGTCGGAGAGAGAGATGCCGCTTTTCTTCCGGAGGAGAAAACCCAGCGAGGAATCGCAGAAGAAACTGGAATATCAGCTGTGGAGGGTAAAGTTTTACTATTGTTATTATATTATAGTTATATTTATAGAAGAAACTGGAATATCAGCTGTGGAGGGTGAGAAGTTTTACTATTGTTATTATAGTATAGTTTATATTTATACAGTTGTTTCTTCACCAAAAAAAGATTTTCATTTCTCTTTTTTTGGTGAAAAAAAGAAAGAAGAAAATGAAAAAACCTTTAATTTCTTTTTTTTTTGGGGGGGGAAAGAAAGGAAAAAAAAAGAAGGAAAAATTTTAAATTTTTTTGGGGGGGGGCTTTAATATCTTTTTTGGTGAAAAAAGAAGAAAAAAGAAAATGAAAAAAAAAACTTAAATTGTTTTTTGGGTGAAAAAATAAGAAAAACTTATTCTTTTACTTTTTTGGTGAAAAAAACTTTAATTTCTTTTTTTTCCACCAAAAAAATATATTAAAGGGGGGTATTTCTTCACCAAAAAAGATTTTTTTTTTTCATTTTCTTCTTTCTGTTTAAAAAATAAATAAATTAAAGGGTGTTTTCATTTTCTCTTTTTTTTATATATATATATATATATATTGTTTAAGTAATATTTAGTCTTTATTTTCTGCAGTCGAAGGAAGTGGGAGCTGATGAAATCCTGGACGTTTCCGGCTGTGAACTTTCGGAGGTGAATTATTAATTATTATTATTATTATTACGTATTACACTTCGTGACACTTTTATTTTGAAATGCCTCATTTACATATTACACTTCATGACACTTTTATTTTGAAATGCCTCATTTACGTAATACACTTCATGACACTTTTATTTTGAAATGCTTCATTTACGTAATACACTTCATGACACTTTTATTTTGAAATGCTTCATTTACGTAATACACTTCATGACACTTTTATTTTGAAATTATTATTGTTATTATTATTATTATTATTGTTGTTATTATTATTATTGTTAAATACTGATAATACTTATGTGTATAAGTACTACGTGTATATATATATAACTTTATTGAACTAAAGGTCCCGTCAGGCGCCTTCTCCATCTGCAAGGTGTTACAGAAGAAGGTGAGAATAAATAAAATAAATCAATTAAAATGAACGAGACAATCTAAACACAGATGAAAATTAAATATATATTTATAGAAAATCAGAGTAATTTATTGTGTGTTTGTTTCTTCCTAAAGGTTTTAATTCTCCACAACAACGAGCTGAAATACCTACTGCCCAAAGGAAGTGACATCAGCGCTCTGGCCACATTAAAGGTAATTAAACCTATATATATATATATATATATATATATATATATATATATATATATATATATATATATATATATATATATCCACCTTAAAAGTAATTAATTAAATATATATATATATATATATCCACCTTAAAGGTAATTAATTAAATATATATATATATATATATATATATATATATATATATATATATATATATATATATATATATATCCACCTTAAAGGTAATGCAATTCATAACACTTTTATTTTGAAATGCCTCATTTACATATTACACTTCATGACACTTTTAATTTGAAATGCCTCATTTACATATTACACTTCATGACACTTTTATTTTGAAATGCCTCATTTACATATTACACTTCATGACACTTTTATTTTGAAATGCCTCATTTACATGTTACACTTCATGACACTTTTATTTTGAAATGCCTCATTTACATATTACACTTCATGACACTTTTAATTTGAAATGCCGCGTTTACATATTACACTTCATGACACTTTTATTTTGAAATGCCTCATTTACATGTTACACTTCATGACACTTTTATTTTGAAAGGTTCTGGATCTGCACGAGAACCAGCTGACGTTTCTCCCCGACGACATCGGGAACCTGCGGTCCCTGCAGGTAAAACTGCTGAGTCACCACTAGTTCTGCTGAGTCTAGTTCTGCTGAGTCACCACTAGTTCTGCTGAGTCACCTCTAGTTCTGCTGAGTCACCACTAGTTCTGCTGAGTCACCACTAGTTCTGCTGAGTCACCACTAGTTCTGCTGAGTCACCACTAGTTCTGCTGAGTCACCACTAGTTCTGCTGAGTCACCACTAGTTCTGCTGAGTCACCACTAGTTCTGCTGAGTCACCACTAGTTCTGCTGAGTCACCTCTAGTTCTGCTGAGTCACCACTAGTTCTGCTGAGTCTAGTTCTGCTGAGTCTAGTTCTGCTGAGTCACCACTAGTTCTGCTGAGTCACCACTAGTTCTGCTGAGTCACCACTAGTTCTGCTGAGTCACCACTAGTTCTGCTGAGTCACCTCTAGTTCTGCTGAGTCACCACTAGTTCTGCTGAGTCACCACTAGTTCTGCTGAGTCACCTCTAGTTCTGCTGAGTCACCACTAGTTCTGCTGAGTCACCACTAGTTCTGCTGAGTCACCTCTAGTTCTGCTGAGTCACCTCTAGTTCTGCTGAGTCACCTCTAGTTCTGCTGAGTCACCACTAGTTCTGCTGAGTCACCGCTAGTTCTGCTGAGTCACCACTAGTTCTGCTGAGTCACCACTAGTTCTGCTGAGTCACCTCTAGTTCTGCTGAGTCACCACTAGTTCTGCTGAGTCACCACTAGTTCTGCTGAGTCACCACTAGTTCTGCTGAGTCACCGCTAGTTCTGCTGAGTCACCTCTAGTTCTGCTGAGTCACCACTAGTTCTGCTGAGTCTAGTTCTGCTGAGTCACCACTAGTTCTGCTGAGTCACCACTAGTTCTGCTGAGTCACCACTAGTTCTGCTGAGTCACCTCTAGTTCTGCTGAGTCTAGTTCTGCTGAGTCACCACTAGTTCTGCTGAGTCACCTCTAGTTCTGCTGAGTCACCACTAGTTCTGCTGAGTCTAGTTCTGCTGAGTCACCACTAGTTCTGCTGAGTCACCACTAGTTCTGCTGAGTCTAGTTCTGCTGAGTCACCTCTAGTTCTGCTGAGTCACCACTAGTTCTGCTGAGTCACCTCTAGTTCTGCTGAGTCACCTCTAGTTCTGCTGAGTCACCTCTAGTTCTGCTGAGTCACCACTAGTTCTGCTGAGTCACCACTAGTTCTGCTGAGTCTAGTTCTGCTGAGTCACCTCTAGTTCTGCTGAGTCACCTCTAGTTCTGCTGAGTCACCTCTAGTTCTGCTGAGTCACCACTAGTTCTGCTGAGTCACCACTAGTTCTGCTGAGTCACCACTAGTTCTGCTGAGTCACCTCTAGTTCTGCTGAGTCACCACTAGTTCTGCTGAGTCTAGTTCTGCTGAGTCACCTCTAGTTCTGCTGAGTCACCTCTAGTTCTGCTGAGTCACCACTAGTTCTGCTGAGTCACCACTAGTTCTGCTGAGTCACCTCTAGTTCTGCTGAGTCACCACTAGTTCTGCTGAGTCTAGTTCTGCTGAGTCACCACTAGTTCTGCTGAGTCACCTCTAGTTCTGCTGAGTCACCACTAGTTCTGCTGAGTCTAGTTCTGCTGAGTCACCACTAGTTCTGCTGAGTCTAGTTCTGCTGAGTCACCTCTAGTTCTGCTGAGTCACCTCTAGTTCTGCTGAGTCACCTCTAGTTCTGCTGAGTCACCACTAGTTCTGCTGAGTCACCACTAGTTCTGCTGAGTCACCTCTAGTTCTGCTGAGTCACCACTAGTTCTGCTGAGTCACCACTAGTTCTGCTGAGTCACCACTAGTTCTGCTGAGTCACCTCTAGTTCTGCTGAGTCACCTCTAGTTCTGCTGAGTCACCACTAGTTCTGCTGAGTCACCACTAGTTCTGCTGAGTCACCTCTAGTTCTGCTGAGTCACCACTAGTTCTGCTGAGTCACCACTAGTTCTGCTGAGTCACCACTAGTTCTGCTGAGTCTAGTTCTGCTGAGTCACCACTAGTTCTGCTGAGTCACCACTAGTTCTGCTGAGTCACCTCTAGTTCTGCTGAGTCACCACTAGTTCTGCTGAGTCACCTCTAGTTCTGCTGAGTCACCACTAGTTCTGCTGAGTCACCTCTAGTTCTGCTGAGTCACCACTAGTTCTGCTGAGTCACCACTAGTTCTGCTGAGTCACCACTAGTTCTGCTGAGTCACCTCTAGTTCTGCTGAGTCACCTCTAGTTCTGCTGAGTCACCTCTAGTTCTGCTGAGTCACCTCTAGTTCTGCTGAGTCACCTCTAGTTCTGCTGAGTCACCTCTAGTTCTGCTGAGTCACCACTAGTTCTGCTGAGTCACCTCTAGTTCTGCTGAGTCACCACTAGTTCTGCTGAGTCACCTCTAGTTCTGCTGAGTCACCTCTAGTTCTGCTGAGTCACCACTAGTTCTGCTGAGTCACCTCTAGTTCTGCTGAGTCACCACTAGTTCTGCTGAGTCACCACTAGTTCTGCTGAGTCACCACTAGTTCTGCTGAGTCACCTCTAGTTCTGCTGAGTCACCACTAGTTCTGCTGAGTCACCACTAGTTCTGCTGAGTCACCACTAGTTCTGCTGAGTCACCACTAGTTCTGCTGAGTCACCTCTAGTTCTGCTGAGTCACCACTAGTTCTGCTGAGTCTAGTTCTGCTGAGTCACCACTAGTTCTGCTGAGTCACCACTAGTTCTGCTGAGTCACCTCTAGTTCTGCTGAGTCACCACTAGTTCTGCTGAGTCACCACTAGTTCTGCTGAGTCACCACTAGTTCTGCTGAGTCACCTCTAGTTCTGCTGAGTCACCACTAGTTCTGCTGAGTCACCACTAGTTCTGCTGAGTCACCACTAGTTCTGCTGAGTCACCTCTAGTTCTGCTGAGTCACCACTAGTTCTGCTGAGTCACCGCTAGTTCTGCTGAGTCACCACTAGTTCTGCTGAGTCACCACTAGTTCTGCTGAGTCACCACTAGTTCTGCTGAGTCACCTCTAGTTCTGCTGAGTCACCACTAGTTCTGCTGAGTCACCACTAGTTCTGCTGAGTCACCACTAGTTCTGCTGAGTCACCTCTAGTTCTGCTGAGTCACCACTAGTTCTGCTGAGTCTAGTTCTGCTGAGTCACCACTAGTTCTGCTGAGTCACCACTAGTTCTGCTGAGTCACCTCTAGTTCTGCTGAGTCACCACTAGTTCTGCTGAGTCACCACTAGTTCTGCTGAGTCACCACTAGTTCTGCTGAGTCACCTCTAGTTCTGCTGAGTCACCACTAGTTCTGCTGAGTCACCACTAGTTCTGCTGAGTCACCACTAGTTCTGCTGAGTCACCACTAGTTCTGCTGAGTCACCACTAGTTCTGCTGAGTCACCACTAGTTCTGCTGAGTCACCACTAGTTCTGCTGAGTCTAGTTCTGCTGAGTCACCTCTAGTTCTGCTGAGTCACCACTAGTTCTGCTGAGTCACCACTAGTTCTGCTGAGTCTAGTTCTGCTGAGTCACCACTAGTTCTGCTGAGTCACCACTAGTTCTGCTGAGTCACCTCCTGCTTGTTTCTGCTGAGTCAAACTGGTTTAAACTGGTTTACACCGGTTTATACTGGTTTACACTTGTTTAAACTGGGTTTACACTGGTTTAAACTGGTTTACACTGGTTTTAAACTGGTTTAAACTGTTTTAAACTGGTTTCACACTGGTCTTTTATTGGTTTTAACTGGTTTTATACTGGTTTACACTGGTTTACACCGGTTTACACTGGTTTAAACCGGTTTACACCGGTTTACACTGGTTTAAACTTGTTTCACACTGGTTTAAACCGGTTTACACTGGTTTAAACTGGTTTCTGCTGAGTCACCTCCTGAGTGTTTCTGCTGAGTCACCTCCTGAGTGATTCTGCTGAGTCACCACTAGTTCTGCTGAGTCACCACTAGTTCTGCTGAGTCACCTCCTGAGTGTTTCTGCTGAGTCACCTCTAGTTCTGCTGAGTCACCTCCTGAGTGATTCTGCTGAGTCACCTCCTGAGTGATTCTGCTGAGTCACCTCCTGAGTGTTTCTGCTGAGTCACCTCCTGAGTGATTTTGCTGAGTCACCTCCTGAGTGTTTCTGCTGAGTCACCTCCTGAGTGATTTTGCTGAGTCACCTCCTGAGTGTTTCTGCTGAGTCACCTCCTGAGTGATTTTGCTGAGTCACCTCCTGAGTGTTTCTGCTGAGTCACCTCCTGAGTGTTTCTGCTGAGTCACCTCCTGAGTGATTTTGCTGAGTCACCTCCTGAGTGATTTTGCTGAGTCACCTCCTGAGTGATTTTGCTGAGTCACCTCCTGAGTGATTCTGCTGAGTCACCACTAGTTCTGCTGAGTCACCTCCTGAGTGATTTTGCTGAGTCACCTCCTGAGTGATTTTGCTGAGTCACCTCCTGAGTGATTTTGCTGAGTCACCTCCTGAGTGTTTCTGCTGAGTCACCTCCTGAGTGTTTCTGCTGAGTCACCTCTTGTTTCCTGCAGATTCTCAACGTGGAGAAAAACCGACTGAAGAAAGTTCCAGAATCCACCGGGAAACTGCGGCTGCTGCAAACGCTCAACCTGAAGGGTAAAAAAATATAATAATAAAAATAAGAATAATAATAATAATAATAATAATAATAATATTAATATTAATATGAATAATATTAATATGAATAATAAAAATTAAAGAGACCTGAAGGGTAATAAAATATAATAATAATAATAATAATAATAATAATAATAATAATAATAATAATAATAATAATAATAATAATATTAATATTAATAATAAAAATTAAAGAGACCTGAAGGGGAAAGAAATATAATAATAATAATAATAATAATAATAATAATAATAATAATAATAATAATAATAATAATAATTATTAAAATTAAAGAGACCTGAAGGGTAAAAAAAAAAATACAATAAAAATTAAAGAGACCTGAAGGGTAATAAAATATAATAATAATAATAATAATAACAACAACAACAACAACAACAACAACAACAATAATAATTAAAATTAAAGAGACCTGAAGGGTAATAAAATATAATAATAATAATAATAATATGAATAATATGAATAATAAAAATTAAATAGACCTGAAGGGTAATGAAATATAATAATTAAAATTAAAGAGATCTGAAGGGTAATAAAAACTGTTTCCTCCTTTTTTCCCTTTTTTCTCTTTTTTAAAAATTAAAGACAATCTAAACAAGACGCTCAACCTGAAGGGTAATAAAAATATAATAATAATAATAATAAAACATTTTATAAAATAAAAAAAGAAGAATGAAAAAAAGTAAATAAAGTAAAGAAAGAAAAAGAAAAGTAAATAAATTAAAAACAAGGAGAAAATAGAAAAGAAAGAAGAAAAAAAGACAAAACATTTTAAAGAAAAAAGAAAGAGAAAGAAGAAAAGAATAGGGGAAAAGTAAATAAATAAAAAAGGGATAAAGTAAAGAAAGAAAAAAGAGAAATGAAAGTAAATTAATAAAAAAGAAATAAAAAAGAAATGGAAGAGAAAGAAGAGAAAAAGGATAGAAAAAAGAAAAAAGTAAATAAATGAAAAAGGGAAAAAAGTAAAGAAGAAAAGTAAAGAAAGAAAAGAAACTGAAGTTAGGAGAGAAGAGACGGTTAAAAGAGAGGAACAAGGAAATAAGTAAAACAAAGAAAAGAAAGAAAAAGAAAAGTCAACAAATAAAAAAATACATTAAAAACAAGGTGAAAAAAGTCAATAAATAAGAAAAAGACAAAAAAAGGGAAAAGACTAAAGAAAGAAAGTAGAACCGATGAACTAACGGTTCCCGCCCTCCAGGGAAACTGGTTTAAACTGGTTTACACTGGTTTACACTGGTTTACACTGGTTTAAACTAGTTTACACTGGTTTTATACTGGGTTTACACTGGTTTAAACCGGTTTTATAATGTTTTAAACTGGTTTAAACTTGTTTCACACTGGTTTACACTGGTTTACACTGATTTAAACTGGTTTACACTGGTTTAAACTGGTTTAAACTTGTTGCACACTGGTTTTATGCTGGTTTTACACTGCTTTCAGACTGGTTTAAACTGGTTTAAACTGGTTTTATAATGTTTTAAACTGGTTTAAACTTGTTTCACACTGGTTTTATATTGGTTTTACATTGGTTTACACTGTTTTAAACTGGTTTAAACTTGTTTCACACTGGTTTTATACTGGTTTAAACTGGTTTAAACTAGTTTTATAATGTTTTAAACTGGTTTAAACTTGTTTCACACTGGTTCTATACTGGTTTACACTGGTTTAAACTAGTTTTATAATGTTTTAAACTGGTTTAAACTTGTTTCACACTGGTTCTATACTGGTTTACACTGGTTTAAACTAGTTTTATAATGTTTTAAACTTGTTTCACACTGGTTTAAACCGGTCTAAACTGGTTTCTCCTCCAGGGAACTGCCTGGACTCGCTGCCGTCCTCCCTCGGTTCCCTCAGCAGCCTCCGCTCGCTGGACGTTAGCGACAACGACATCGCCGAGCTTCCCCGAGAGCTCGGCCACATCCGCACCTTAGAGGTTCGTCCCGAAGCTCCGCTAGGCTAACACTAGCGGCTACCAGGCTCTGCTAGGCTAACACTAGCGGCTACCGAAGCTCCGCTAGGCTAACATTAGCGGCTACCGAAGCTCCGCTAGGCTAACGCTAGCTCCCGGATACCTGACTGTTGTTGTTGTTGCAGAGCGTTAGCCTGGACGCCGCTAGCATGTCGTTCCCCCCCGCGGCCGTTTGCAGCGAAGGAACCAAGAGCATCCAGCAGTTCCTGTGCTCCGGTAAGGCTAGGCTAGGCTAGGCTACTTCCACTCCTATGTTTCTGTTCTATGTTTATATTTCTATGTTTCTATTTCTATTCTACATTTATATTTCTATTCTATGTTTATATTTCTATTCTATGTTTATATTTCTATCCCATGTTTGTACTACAGAGCTAGTACCGATACTACTATGTTTATATTTCTATGTATTTCAGTACTGGGTACTGAGTACAACTCCTTTTTCCTCTTTTTTTTGCCTTTTTTCGCCTTTTTCTCTTGTTTTTGCATTTTTTTCCATTTTTTTCTGCCTTTTTTTCAAAATTTTTCTCCTTTTTCTCCTCTTTTTTTTCCTTTTTTTCTTTTTCTACTTTTTTCCTCTTTTTTCTACTTCTTTTCTCTCTTTTTCTATTTTTTTCTCTTTTTTTGCCTTTTTTCTCCTTTTTTTTCCTCTTTTTTCCCCTTTTTTCCTAATTTTTTCTCTTTTTTTCTTTGTATTTCTAGTACTAGGTACCTGTATGTTAATATTTCTGTGTTTTTATGTGTGTTTCAGTTCTAGGTACCGAGTACTTCCCTCCCTCCCAGTATAATACTGGTTTAAACTGGTTTAAACTGGTCTAAACTGGTTTAAACTGGTTATTTCTGTGTGTTTCAGTTCTAGGTACAGAGTACTTCCCTCCCTCCCAGTATAATACTGGTTTAAACTGGTTTAAACTGGTTATTTCTGTGTGTTTCAGTTCTAGGTACAGAGTACTTCCCTCTCTCCCAGTATAATACTGGTTTAAACTGGTTTAAACTGGTTATTTCTGTGTATTTCCAGTTCTAGGTACAGAGTACTTCCCTCCCTCCCAGTATAATACTGGTTTAAACTGGTTTAAACTGGTTTAAACTGGTTATTTCTGTGTGTTTCAGTTCTAGGTACAGAGTACTTCCCTCCCTCCCAGTATAATACTGGTTTAAACTGGTTTAAACTGGTTTAAACTGGTTATTTCTGTGTGTTTCAGTACTAGGTACAGAGTACTTCCCTCCCTCCCAGTATAATACTGGTTTAAACTGGTCTAAACTGGTTTAAACTGGTTATTTCTGTGTATTTCCAGTTCTAGGTACAGAGTACTTCCCTCCCTCCCAGTATAATACTGGTTTAAACTGGTTTAAACTGGTTTAAACTGGTTATTTCTGTGTGTTTCAGTTCTAGGTACAGAGTACTTCCCTCCCTCCCAGTATAATACTGGTTTAAACTGGTCTAAACTGGTTTAAACTGGTTATTTCTGTGTATTTCCAGTTCTAGGTACAGAGTACTTCCCTCCCTCCCAGTATAATACTGGTTTAAACTGGTTTAAACTGGTTTAAACTGGTTATTTCTGTGTGTTTCAGTTCTAGGTACAGAGTACTTCCCTCCCTCCCAGTATAATACTGGTTTAAACTGGTTTAAACTGGTTATTTCTGTGTATTTCAGTTCTAGGTACAGAGTACTTCCCTCCCTCCCAGTACCTTCTCCCAGTACTAGAGACGGATTGTGGAAGTTGCAGTTCCGACACGACGGACGGTTCCGAGGAGACCTGGCAGGTAACAACTGGTTTATACTGGTTTATACTGGTTTATTCTGGTTTATACTGGTTTAAACTGGTTTATACTGCTTTACAATGGTTTACACTGGTTTAAACTGGTTTATACTGGTTTATACTGGTTTAAACTGGTTTATACTGGTGTACACTGGTTTAAACTGGTTTTCACTGGTTTTATACTGGTTTACACTGGTTTTACACTGGTTTATACTGGTTTACACTGGTTTTATACTGGTTTACACTGGTTTATACTGGTTTATACTGGTTTACACTGGTTTAAACTGATTTAAACTGGTTTTATACTGGTTTACATTGGTTTAAACTGATTTAAACTGGTTTTATACTGGTTTATACTGGTTTAAACTGATTTAAACTGGTTTTATACTGGTTTACATTGGTTTAAACTGGTTTAAACTGGTTTTATACTGGTTTACATTGGTTTAAACTGATTTAAACTGGTTTTATACTGGTTTATACTGGTTTCTTACTGGTATAAACTGGTTTATACTGGTTTAAACTGGTTTAAACTGGTTTCTTACTGGTTTATACTGGTTTATACTGGTTTACACTGGTTTATACTGGTTTATACTGGTTTACACTGGTTTAAACTGGTTTATACTGCTTTACACTGGTTTATACTGGTTTATACTGGTTTACACTGGTTTATACTGCTTTACACTGGTTTAAACTGGTATTATACTGGTTTACACTGGTTTATACTGGTTTACACTGGTTTTATACTGGTTTACACTGGTTTTATACTGGATTACACTGGTTTACACTGGTTTACACTGGTTTACACTGGTTTAAACTGGTGTAAACTGGTTTTATACTGGTTTAAACTGGTTTACACTGGTTTATACTGGTTTACACTGATTTATACTGGTTTAAACTGGTTCATCCTCTGCTCTTTCTTCCCCAGAACAAGTTCAGTGACTACGAGAAACGGAAGGTCGGTGCTTTTTCTGTTTCTGTTTCTGTTTCAGTCTCAGCACTCTGTTACCCAGGATGCATTGCACTTGTAGACAGACAGACAGACAGACAGACACACAGACACACAGACAGACAGACAGACAGACAGACAGACAGACAGACAGACAGATTCATCCTTTAATTCCGTTTCCAGGAGCAGAAACAGGCGGAGAAGATTCTGTTTGAGCAGCAACTGGAGCAGAAACAGAAGGAGCAGCAGTTTCTGCTGCTGAACAACAACCACAAGGAGGACATGCTCTGTTCTGTTAGACAGGTAAAAACCCCCCAGGTACAGGTACGCTCTTACTGTTTCTGCTGCTGAACAACAACCACAAGGAGGACATGCTCTGCTCTGTTAGACAGGTAAAAACCCCCCAGGTACAGGTACGCTCTTACTGTTTCTGCTGCTGAACAACAACCACAAGGAGGACATGCTCTGTTCTGTTAGACAGGTAAAAACCCCCCAGGTAAACCTCCGTTAGACAGGTACGCTCTTACAGTTTCTGCTGCTGAACAACAACCACAAGGAGGACATGCTCTGCTCTGTTAGACAGGTAAAAACCCCCCAGGTAAACCTCCGTTAGACAGGTACGCTCTTACAGTTTCTGCTGCTGAACAACAACCACAAGGAGGACATGCTCTGCTCTGTTAGACAGGTAAAAACCCCCCAGGTAAACCTCCGTTAGACAGGTAAAAACCCCCCAGGTAAACCTCCGTTAGACAGGTAAAAACCCCCCAGGTACAGGTACGCTCTTACTGTTTCTGCTGCTGAACAACAACCACAAGGAGGACATGCTCTGTTCTGTTAGACAGGTAAAAACCCCCCAGGTACAGGTACGCTCTTACAGTTTCTGCTGCTGAACAACAACCACAAGGAGGACATGCTCTGCTCTGTTAGACAGGTAAAAACCCCCCAGGTAAACCTCCGTTAGACAGGTAAAAACCCCCCAGGTAAACCTCCGTTAGACAGGTAAAAACCCCCCAGGTAAACCTCCGTTAGACAGGTAAAAACCCCCCAGGTACAGGTACGCTCTTACAGTTTCTGCTGCTGAACAACAACCACAAGGAGGACATGCTCTGTTCTGTTAGACAGGTAAAAACCCCCCAGGTACAGGTACGCTCTTACAGTTTCTGCTGCTGAACAACAACCACAAGGAGGACATGCTCTGCTCTGTTAGACAGGTAAAAACCCCGCTCTTACTCTGAAGAACCCTCCGCTCTTACTCTGAAAAACCTAATAAACATTCATGCTTTTACAGTGAAAAACCCTCCAATCTGTGATGCTTTTATTGTGAAAGACCCCTCCAACATTCGTGCTTTTATTCTGAAACCCCCTCCCACACGGTCATCTGTGATGCTTTTATTGTGAAAGCCCCTCCCAACTGGCATGCTCTTATTTTGCAGGAGCAGCAGCGGCCAGCTCTTATTGTGAAACACCAGTGGTGCTCTTATTGTGAAACACCAGTGGTGCTCTTATTGTGAAACACCAGTGGTGCTCTTATTGTGAAACACCTGCGGTGCTCTTATTGTGAAACACCAGTGGTGCTCTTATTGTGAAACACCTGCGGTGCTCTTATTGTGAAACCCCGTCTCTTATTTTGAAGGAGCAGCAGCGGCTGGCGCAGGGCTTCCTGCAGCAGCAGTTTACCCAGAATGCCGAGCGGCTGCAGCTGCTGGAGACGGTCCGCCGGGCCGAGGACGGACTGAGCGGACGCATCACGGCGTTGCTAGGCAACAACACCCGGCAGAGGAAGAGCTCGCAGTTCCTGATGGAGATGGAGGAGGACAGGTGAGTTTAAACCAGTATAAACCAGTTCAAACCAGTATAAACCAGTATAAAACCTGTTTAAACCAGTATAAAACCAGTTTAAACAGGTTTAAACCCGTATAAAACCAGTTTAAACCCGTATAAAACCAGTTTAAACAGGTTTAAACCAGTATAAGCCAGTTTAAACCATTGACACCAGTTTAAACCAGTATAAAACCAGTTTAAACCAGTATAAACCAGTTTAAACCAGTATAAACCAGTATAAAACCAGTTTAAACAGGTTTAAACCAGTATAAGCCAGTATAAAACCAGTTTAAAGAGGTTTAAACCAGTTTAAACAGGTTTAAACCAGTACAAACCAGTGTACACCAGTTTAAACCCGTATGAAACCAGTTTAAACAGGTTTAAACTAGTATAAGCCAGTTTAAACCAGTATAAACCAGTATAAAACCAGTTTAAACCAATACAAAACCAGTTTAAACAGGTGTAAACCAGTATAAACTAGTTTAAACCAGTTTAAACCAGTATAAACCAGTTTAAACCCGTATAAAACCAGTTTAAACAGGTTTAAACCAGTATAAACCAGTATAAAACCAGTTTAAAGAGGTTTAAACCAGTACAAACCAGTGTACACCAGTTTAAACCAGTATAAAACCAGTTTAAACCAGTATAAACCAGTTTAAACAGGTGTAAACCAGTATAAACCAGTTTAAACCAGTATAAAACCAGTTTAAACCCGTATAAAACCAGTTTAAACAGGTTTAAACCAGTATAAACCAGTTTAAACCAGTATAAAACCAGTTTAAACAGGTTTAAAACAGTACAAACCAGTGTATACCAGTTTAAACCCGTATGAAACCAGTTTAAACAGGTTTAAACTAGTATAAGCCAGTTTAAACCATTGACACCAGTATAAACCAGTTTAAACAGGTTTAAACCAGTATAAACCAGTTTAAACCCGTATAAAACCAGTTTAAACCAGTGTACACCAGTTTAAACCCGTATAAAACCAGTTTTAACCAGTTTAAACCCATATACAACCAGTTTAAACCAGTGTACACCAGTTTAAACGAGTATAAAACCAGTTTAAACCAGTACAAAACCAGTTTAAACCAGTTTAAACAGGTTTAAACCAGTATAAACCAGTTTAAACCAGTATAATCCAGTTTAAACCAGTATAAAACCAGTTTAAACCAGTATAAAACCAGTTTAAACCAGTGTACACCAGTTTAAACGAGTATAAAACCAGTTTAAACCAGTACAAAACCAGTTTAAACCAGTTTAAACAGGTTTAAACCAGTATAAACCAGTTTAAACCAGTATAATCCAGTTTAAACCAGTATAAAACCAGTTTAAACAGGTTTAAACCAGTACAAACGAGTGTACACCAGTTTAAACCCGTATGAAACCAGTTTAAACAGGTTTAAACTAGTATAAGCCAGTTCAAACCATTGACACAAGTTTAAACCAGTATAAACCAGTTTAAACAGGTTTAAACCAGTATAAACCAGTTTAAACCAGTATAAAACCAGTTTAAACCCGTATACAACCAGTTTAAACCAGTGTACACCAATTTAAACCAGTATAAAACCAGTTTAAACCAATACAAAACAAGTTTAAACCAGTTTAAACCAGTGTACACCAGTTTAAACCAATATAAAACCAGTTTAAACCCGTATAAAACCAGTTCAAACCCGTATAAAACCAGTTTAAACCAGTATAAAACCAGTTTAAACAGGTTTAAACCAGTTTAAACTAGTGTACACCAGTATAAAAACAGTTTAAACCAGTTTAAACAGGTTTATACTGGTTTTGTCTGTGGGCGGGGCTGCTGATGACGTCACTGATGACATCACTCTGACAGGAAGTGTGTTTTGCAGGATTCGGATGGAGCACCTGACGGCCATCACGCAGGAGGAGGCCAGTTCGCTGAGGAAGAGGGACGTGGCAGGTACTGGTTTGTACTGGTTTAAACCGGTTTATACTGTTTTCACACTGGTTTAAACTGGTTTAGACTGGTTTACACTGGTTTATACTGGGTTAAACTGGTTTAAACTGGTTTCACACTGGTTTAAACTGGTTTAAACTGGTTTCACACTCGTTTAAACTGGTTTACACTGGTTTATACGGGTTTATACTGTTTTAAACTGGTTTAAACTAGTTCATACTGGTCTATACTGGTTTATACTGGTTTAAACTGGATTATACTGGTCTAAACTGGATTATACTGGTCTAAACTGGTGTTATACTGGTTTAAACTGGATTATACTGGTCTAAACTGGTTTAAATTTGTTTAAACTGGATTATACTGGTCTAAACTGGTGTTATACTGGTTTAAACTGGATTATACTGGTCTAAACTGGTTTAAATTTGTTTAAACTGGATTATACTGGTCTAAACTGGTGTTATACTGGTTTAAACTGGATTATACTGGTTTA